>NW_028156876.1:0-17242 GCF_964263955.1 Coregonus lavaretus
TCCTTTCTCTGTTCTGATTGCTTTATACTGTTCAACCAAACTTCAACAAAAAAATTATAGGAGGACAAAACTGACAGTTAAGCAGAACTTTGTAGAACTTTTGATTTATTTAATGCTGTATAAAACAGGAATCAAAAGAAATATCTTTGAATAAAATAATAACTTCAAAATAATAACTTCAAACCGCAAATGCTTTTGAATTTTATTAAACAGGAGTGAACGAAAAACGTCCAATAGAATAATAACAAAGTATTCCACCAACGTGTTAAATTCAAAATACTATCAGCTCATGAGACATGGGACCAACACTTTAGATGTTGAATTTATATTTTTGTTCAGTATATATGTATTAAAGTAGTAAACATGTAAGTATTTGGTCCCATATTCATAGCACGCAATGACTACATCAAGTTTGTGACACATTTGTTGGATGCATTTGCTATTTGTTTTGGTTGTTTTTCAGATTATGTTGTGCCCAATAGAAATGAATGGTAAATCATGTATTGTGTCATTTTGGAGTCACTTTTATTGTAAATACTAATACAATATGTTTCTAAACACTTCTACATTAATGTGGATGATACCATGATTACGGATAATTTTTAATGAATCGGCAATAATGATGAGCGAGAAAGTTACGGAGGCATAGATATCATACCCCCCCAGAAAATGCTAACCTCCCCTGTTATTGTAATGGTGATCTGAAAAGCAAAAGTGATCCTAGATCAGAATTTATAATCTTGGATACCTTGTAAATATGGGCCCAGAAGTACACAGCTAATAAAGAGGATGGTTGAAGTGATGGTGAATAACCCAGATACCAGTATTTGCCTGGATTAGTTATGTTTAAGGAATCATGGAATTCCGGATTGACCATACTGCCATGGTAAAAATAATATGTAGGGGAGCTTCCCTGGTGGCGCAGAGGATAAACGTCCTTGCTTGGGAACCAAACATTGTAGGTTCAAACGCCAAAGGTGCAGCTTATTAAATTATGGTTGTGTTTGCTTGATTAAATGCTGTTTAAAATGAAGTCCTAAAATTTGAATTGCCATTAAATCTGGAGAGAAACATAAAGAGGTTCTATTCCAATCTTCTTTCTTATGCTTTAAATTAAAGGAGCTACATATTTGCGTGCTGAGAATGTTGTGGTAATATTAGGTACAACTTAAATATAAAATTGTCTAAATGTTCTTGAAGACAAGGTGAAATGTATATTGCGTGAACATCAATCGAATATTATGTTAAACCTAAAAAGAATATGCTATGAACTTCATAAAAACAGACTTATTTGGAAATTGTGGAACATTGTGGGAATGTTCTGTGCAACATAATTTAAACACTGTATGAATGATATTACAACTGAGCATATTTCGTGTTTTGGGAACATATCTCTTGTACCCACACTGTTCCCACAACCTAATTTAATGTTCTGGGAACCTTTAACGAACTCAAAGGCTGTTCTGTCAACATTCTTGCAGGAATGTTTTGTGCACCCTGATACAAACATTATCTGAATATCAGCACAACTGGACAGTTTTAGTGTTTTGGGAATCTATCGCTTGTCATATCCCCACAATGTTATCACAACCTAATGAAACATTCTGGGAACCTTTAAAGAACAGACTAAATGTATCCTGGGAACGACTGGACAGTTTTTGTGTTATGAGAAAATTTCCCGCGACCCTAACAAATACTAACAAATGTTCTGGAAACTTTCACATAACCACTTTTGGTTTGCCATGTAGCCACCTCAAATCAAATCAAATCAAATTTTATTTGTCACATACACGTGTTTAGCAGATGTTATAGCGGGTGTAGAGAAATGCTTGTGCTTCTAGCTCTGGCAGAAATATCTAACATGTAATATCTAACAATTTCACAACAGTTACCCAATACACACAAAACTAGTAAGGAATGGAATTTAAGAATACATATATGGACAAGCAATGACAGAGCGGCATGGACTAAGATACAGTAGAATATTATAGAATAGAATTCAGTATATACATATGAGATGAGTAGTGCAAGATATGGGATGACTAGCTAACAGCAGTGTCTCGAATTACTCTGAACTGAGGAGTACTCTTTCAGAAATACTATATATTATATTATTATTGTTTGGTGAAAACTAAGTTGTAAAATTTCCACTGAATTTCTAGTGATATATTAAAATTTTACCTCAGTTCTGAAGAACACGCTTAGCATTAGCTGGTGTTTTGCTTGCTAGTAGCCACCAAGTAGCTAGCAAGCTAACACGCTAATAAACTTACCAATGGCCAGATGAAGATGGTGAGCGAAACACTTTCAGTCCTGTCCAGTTGTTTATCTCCATGGCTTTTCCCATGCTGGCTGCGTCGTCAGTTGTCATACACACAGCATTCTCTTTTCCCCATGACTCAAGCGCCTCCCTCAGCCCTAAGGCAAGCAAGTCTCCTGTATGGTCGTCGGGGAAATAAGCCATCTGCAAACATCTGGTCTTTAGCTTCCAATCGTCGGTTATAAAGTGCACAGTCAGGCTAATGTAAGTTTCTGATGTACGGCTTGGCCATTAGTCAGTTGTGTTGGCAAAGTTTGCCACGTTTAGAACTCCCTATCCATATTTTCACGGCACTCAGTGTACTTTCTATGCAGTGCTGTTTCGCTAAACTATTTTCAGCTAGGCAGTATATACCTGGGATCCAAAGTTACACCACGTTTTTTAATCCCTCCTTCTCCGACGGGAACCATGTCTTTGGTGATGTGAACAGTTATTTAATCCGTAATGCCACTCCATCTTTCGCTTTCTTGTTGTATTTCCCGCTTGGAAATGTATTGGGCCGTGGTAGTTTAAGGCCTGGAACCGGGGAATGCAGGAGTGCATTTTCAAACTATCCCTGTATTTGTCCGGGTAGTGGCTGAGATGTTACTTGGTATCAGGAAGATGCCGGAAGTGGATGCTGGTGTTGAATCGAGCAGCGTATTGAGCAAATTTGGTGAAGATGAATGGACAACAGTAGTGTCAAAGAATAGAACAAAAAGGAAATTATCTAAAGTTGGAGTGGAGGATAGGTATTTGTGTATGTCGGATAATGTTCTATATAGTGGAGCTCCGCCCCATAGGGGAGCTCTGCTCCTATTGGTTTACCCCGCTGCCTATGCAGCGGACAGCCTGAGACAAAATTATGCATACACCTGCAGCCAATAGGAGTAGAGGTGTCCCTATAAGAGGGGACGCTTCCCCTCAATCAGCCTCCCTTTATCTTCAGCGACTGGACTAGACTGAAGAAGCCAAGAAGAGACGAAGACTCAGGACGAAGATAACGCCGTCGATATCCAGCTCTCGACGTTGTCCTAAATGAGCACACCGGGAAATGTTCCACCCCCAAAAGCTCTTTTCAGAGCTCAATGCCGCTGTTCCTCCATGGCGGCTGCGGACTCCCACTACCTTTGTTTCGTGTGTTTGGGTTCACAGCACGCCAAGGACGGAAACAGCGATCCCCCTATTTACGCCAGCTGCGCCCTCCTTCCATTGAAGGAGAGGAAGCAGCACTGGGCGTTTTTTAGGGAGGATGTCCCCTTAGAGGATGTGCTATCGGTGTTAGCCTCAGCTTCTGAGGCATCATCTGAGGGTGCAGACTCTGAGGAAGACAGGGATTATGGGGATGAGCTGGATATTCCTATGGAACAATCCGTCCCTCTGACCCAGACTTTCAAGACCCCCTTTCCTTTGGAGAGTGAGAGGTCTTGTAACTCCCTGGGCGATGACGACACGGGCTCTGAGAGATCAGTAGCCCTGTCCTTCGCGGCAGCCTCTCTGCGCTCAGACTTTCCTGGGCTCATTGAGAGGGCTGCTAGACGTCTAGAGATAGCGCTGCCCCCCATTCCCCCCGCTTCGGAGGTGGATATGATGGAGGGCGGACCTTTTTCTCGGCCGAGAAGGGCGGCAGAGCCACTGGCTCCAGCCATGCCCTCTCTCAGCAAGTACGTTGAGGGCTCATGGGAGGCACCTCTAGCGGCGCGTTCGCCGGCTAAAGCGTACCTCCCATTCACTAGAGTGGAAGCGATACAGATGGTTGCAAGGGGAATCCCCAGGCTCGAGAGCGCCATGGCGGCGTATCTCGTGCCGGGTTCGAGTCCCAGGCCCTCCTCCAAAAAGGCCACATTGCCGACGCAGAAGGACAGACTCACAGCACAGCTGGCAGAGAAGTCCTTCACGTTGGGAGCCCAGGCTGTAGCAGCAGCAAACAATATTGCCATCCTCGCGGCCTCTCTGTCCCGTCTAACAACGGGTAAGACTGAGCTCACGGGACAAGAGGTGGAAGAGGCGTCCAGAATTTCTGGCGCTATTATTCACCTAACTCAAGTGTCGGCCGTCTGTGCGGGGAGGTCCATGGCCACTTCGGTGGTCACGGGAACGACACCTCTGGCTGTCCTTGACGGCCATGAAAGAGGCCGACAGAGCATCACTGCTTAACGCCCCCATCTCTGACGACAGTCTCTTTGGAGTCGCCGTCAGAGGCGATGGAGTGATTTGCTAATTAGGAGTACTGCAGTGAAGGTCTCACATAGCAGACTGCAGTCACAGCCAGGTAATGGAATGATGACGCAATCGCTCTTCGGGGACGGTGCTCTGTCTCAGGCTAATGCCTCAGTCAGTGCAGTTCAGACCCGTGCTGCATTCACAGAGGGCCGGAACACTACGGTTACAAGTTTAACCAACGTATTGGCGCCCCCGTTTCTCTCAGAATGCGCTGATAGTTCCTCTCCCTTTCTTGGGAGGCCCGCCTTGGGCCGTTCCACCACTTCAATGTTGGGGAACAGCGGCGGCAAGGGCCATAGAGAAATAGAGGTCCTTCCTACTGAAAGTACCACAGCTTCGCGCTCTTCCGCTTTCTCTGCATTGCTGAAAGTGGCGGCGAAGCTGTACTCTCTCCCACTGGCTAGACCAGGCGCTGGAGAAGGGTTATGCCATCCAATTTCATCGGACCCCACCCCCGTTTAGGGGGGTGGTGGAGACGGTGATGAAAACGCCAGAAAAAGTGGCCGCTCTGGTTTCAGAGATTACGGAACTTTTGGCGAAGGAGGCGGTCACAGTGGTTCCCCAGGAGCAAAGGAATAAAGGGCTATATTCGCCCTTTTTCCTAGTGCCCAAAAAGACGGGGGGAATGAGGCCGATATTGGATTTATGCATTCTCAATGAGAGCGTAGCCAAACGGCCCTTCCGAATGCTAACGACAAAATGTCTACTGGAATGTGTCCAGAAGGGAGACTTTTATACGAGCATAGACCTAAAGGACGCGTACTTTCATGTGCCGGTGCAGCAGCGTCACAGAAAGTTTCTGCGATTTGCCTTTCAAAGGGTGGCTTACGAGTTCACGAGAATGCCATTCGAGTACGCCCTGGCACCTCGCACGTTTTCCAAATGTGTGGAGGCGGCATTGGAACCGTTGCGTTGTCAGGGAATAAGGCTACTAGCCTACCTAGACGACCTACTGGTTCTCGCCCCGTCAGCAGAGCTGGTGTTCACTCACACGACACAGACAGTGATTCATCTCACGTGTCTGGGGTTCGCTGTGAATTGGAAAAAGAGCGCGCCCTGGCCCAGTCATCAGATTGTCTACCTGGGGATACAACTAGACACTGTAATGATGAGGGCTCAAATTTCGGACCCTCGAAGGGCAGCTCTGTTGCTAGCCCTGAGAAGGTTTCATCCGAATCACACGGTAACGGCGCTGTCAGTCATGTCACTCTTGGGTCTCATGTCGTCAGCCCATTTCGTGGTCCCGCTGGGACTCCTGCGCATGTGCAGTCCCAATAGGCAAAGTGTCCTCCTACATTCCAGTGTTTACAGATGCCTCTCTGACTGGATGGGGAGGGACATGTCAGACCCAAGCGATAGGAGGTGTGTGGCCTCCTTCGAGTCACCACATCAACCTCTTGGAGTTGGAAATGGTTTGACTGGTTCTGACCCACTTCGCGTCTACCCTTCGGGGTCGCGATGTGTTGGTCTGGTCAGACAACCGGACCACAGTAGCCTACATAAATCACCAGGGAGGAGTCAGGTCTCCTGCACTCCACCGGTCGGCGGAGGAATTGTGGCTGTGGGCTCACGAGCACCTTCGCTCGTTGAGAGCAGCACACATTCCGGGCTACTTGAACGTGGGAGTCCTCGAGACAGGGGGTCCTCGAGACGACGAGTGGCGTCTGCACCCGGACATTGTTCTCCAAATTTGGGAACAGTTCAGGAGAGCCGAGGTGGACTTATTTGCGTCACGTGTGAATGCGCATTGTCCTCTATGGTTCTCTCTGAGGGAACAGGATGAACCGCCACTGGGGAGGGACGTGTTTGCACACCGACCGTGGCCGAGAGTTCTCCTGTATGCATTCCCACCGCTGTCCTGCATTCTCCCACTGTTAGCCAGGGTGAGATCAGGCGTGCTGTCAATAATATTGGTGGCCCCTGATCGCCCAGGGGCTCCATGGTTCGCGGAGATGAGTCAGATGTTGATTGCGCCACCTTGGCCAATTCCACATTGACGGGACGCGTTGTCTCAGGCGGGAGGCTCAATAGGGCGATTGCCCATAATCGGCCAACCACTGAAGGCTTGGCTCCTGAGAGGGACAGGCTAGAGCGCCGTGGGTTATCTGATTCAGTAATCAGGACCATACAGGGTTCACGTGCAGGTTCCACTTCCAGGGTGTATGCCAGTAAATGGAACGTGTTTTCACAGTGGTGTGTCACAGAGAATGTAGACCCCATGAACTGTCGGGTTGAGAGTGTACTCTCGTTCCTGCAGTTTATGTTTGATAAGCAGCGATCGCCCGCCACCATTAAGGTGTTTGCAGTCGCGATTTCAGCTTGTCACGAGGGGTTTGGCAGAGACATTGTCTTCACCCACCCTCTATGAAACGTTTCTTATTGGGAACGTGGCGGCATAAGCCAATGCCTAGAGCCACGCTTCCTCAGTGGGATTTGGCTTTGGTACTCGAAGCGCTCTGTGAGTCGCCGTTCGACCCATTGAATCAAATACCCCTCAAGATGCTGTCTATGAAGACGGCACTGTTGCTCGCTTTGACTACTGCTAAGCGTGTCAGTGATTTGTGTGCTCTTTCGACGAGACCCGACTGCCTTGCCATTAATGGTGATTTGAGCAGAGCGGTGTGACGTCCTAACCCGGCATTTATGCCGAAGGTTATTAAGAGCTCATATAGATCACAGACCATGGAGATGTGGGCTTTTTCTCCCCCTCCCCATGGGGAGAGGAGAGAGGAAAGGCTCCATCGCCTGTGCCCAGTGCGCACTTTGGCGTGTTACGTTGAGCGTACAGCAGCGATTAGGTCATCGCCTCAGCTGTTTTTGTGTCACGGTGCGGCTGCACTAGGTAGACCACTTTCGAAACAGCGTCTGTCTCATTGGCTTTGCGAAGGCATTGAGACAGCTTATGAGGCAGCGGGGCAACAATTGCCTCAGGGTATAAGAGCCCACTCCACTCGTGGAGTAGCGGCTTCTACTGCCCTTTTCAGAGGAACAGGGGTAGAGGATATCTGTGCAGCGGCGTCATGGTCGTCACTGTCTCCATTTATCCGTGTCTATCTCTTGGATATGTCTTCTAACTCTTTGGCTCAGTCTGTACTCAGCGTGGCTGAGGGGAGGACTTGAGCTAAGAAAGAGGAATGCAGGACCGAGGAGACAGGTCTCTTTCAGGTCCGCTTCTGATAGAAAGACATGTTTTAGCATGACTCCTGGCTGACATGTTCAGTACAGTAGAAGGCATGTTCTGGGATCTGCCCACTAATCTTTGGGGTTCCATTGATTGAGTGGGGCGGGCTACACTTTGTGTCATTCCATTAGTGGTCGGTATTGTTGTAACAGGATATTGAGGTACCATCTATCTGCTAGTACAGATTAGTATGGCCCGTATTCTGGTGATCTGCCCACCAGACATTAGTGATGCCATTGGACTAGGTGGGGCGGATTTGGACCGATGACACAGTTTATTGTGACACAGTGTGTTACAGTACTGCGGGACTTGGTCGCAGCCATTGCTAGGCCCAACCTTTTCATTTCGATGGGAAGTGTTGGGCTCGGCAGGGAGTACATTTTGGAGTGTTGCGCTCCGCCTTAAACCAGTAGGAGCAGAGCTCCCCTATGGGGCGGAGCTCCACGATATAGAACGATAGTTACCGGAGTGTAACTCCAGTTCTATGAGTGGAGCGGAGCCCCATAGGACTTAAGGCCCTGCCGACCCTCTCTAGTCTCGCTGAAGATAATATCTCAGGAGGCTGATTGAGGGGAAGCGTCCCCTCTTACAGGGACACCTGTACTCCTATTGGCTGCAGGTGTGTGCATAATTCTGTCTCAGGCTGTTCGCTGCATAGGCAGCGGGGTAAACCAATAGGAGCAGAGCTCCTCTATGGTGCTCCGCTCCACTCATAGAACTGGAGTTAATCAAATCAAATCAAATCAAATGTTATTGGCCACATGCGCCGAATACAACAGGTGTACACATTACAGTGAAATGCTTACTTACAGCCCTTAACCAACAATGCATATATTTTTTTATAAAAGAGTAAAATAAAACAACTACAAAAAAGTGTAGTAAAATAAAATAACAGTAGGGAGGCTATATATACAGGGGGGTACCGGTGCAGAGTCAATGTGCGGGGGCACCGGCTAGTTGAGGTAGTTGAGCTAATATGTACAGGTGGGTAGAGTTAAAGTGACTATGCATAAATAATTAACAGAGTAGCAGCAGCGTAAAAAGATGGGGTGGGGGTGGGGGTGGGGGGGCAGTGCAAATAGTCTAGGTCGCCATGATTAGCTGTTCAGGAGTCTTATGGCTTGGGGGTAGAAGCTGTTGAGAAGTATTTTGGACCTAGGCTTGGCACTCCGGTACCGCTTGCCGTGCGGTAGCAGAGAGAACAGTCTATGACTAGGGTGGCTGGAGTCTTTGACAATTTTGAGGGCCTTCCTCTGACACCGCCTGGTATAGAGGTCCTGGATGGCAGGACGCTTGGCCCCAGTGATGTACTGGTCCGTACGCACTACCCTCTGTAGTGCCCTGCAGTCGGACGCCGAGCAGTTGCCAGTCAGGATGCTCTCGATGGTGCAGCTGTAGAATCTTTTGAGGATCTGAGGACCCATGCCAAATCTTTTCAGTCTCCTGAGGGGGAATAGGCTTTGTTGTGCCCTCTTCACGACTGTCTTGGTGTGTTTGGACCATGATAGTTCGTTGGTAATGTGGACACCAAGGAACTTCAAGCCCTCAACCTGTTCCACTACAGCCCCATCGATGAGAATGGTGGCGTGCTCAGTCCTCTTTATTTTTTCTGTAGTCCACAATCATCTCCTTTGTCTTGGTCACGTTGAGGGAGAGGTTGTTATCCTGGCACCACACGGCCAGGTCTCTGACCTCCTCCCTATAGGCTGTCTCATCGTTGTCGGTGATCAGGCATACCACTGTTGTGTCGTCGGCAAACTTAATGATGGTGTTGGAGTCGTGCCTGGCCATGCAGTCATGGGTGAACAGGGAGTACAGGAGGGGACTGAGCACGCACCCCTGAGGGGCCCCCGTGTTGAGGATCAGTGTGGCAGATGTGTTGTTACTTACCCTTACCACCTGGGGGCGGCCCGTCAGGAAGTCCAGGATCCAGTTGCAGAGGGAGGTGTTTAGTCCCAGGATCCTTATCTTAGTGATGAGTTTTGAGGGCACTATGGTGTTGAATGCTGAGCTGTAGTCAATGAATAGCATTCTCACGTAGGTGTTCCTCTTGTCCAGGTGGGAAAGGGCAGTGTGGAGTGCAATAGAGATTGCATCATCTGTGGATCTGTTGGGGCGGTATGCAAATTGGAGTGGGTCTAGGGTTTCTAGGATAATGCTGTTGATGTGAGCCATGACCAGCCTTTCTAAGCACTTCATGGCTACAGACGTCAGTGCTACGGGTCGGTAGTCATTTAGGCAGGTTATCTTAGTGTCCTTGGGCACGGGGACTATGGTGGTCTGCTTGAAACATGTTGGTATTACAGACTCAGTCAGGAACATGTTGAAAATGTCAGTGAAGACACTTGCCAGTTGGTCAGCACATGCTCAGAGTACACGTCCTGGTAATCCATCTGGCCCTGCGGCCTTGTGAATGTTGACCTGCTTAAAAGTCTTACACACATTGGCTACGGAGAGTGTGATCACATAGTCATCCGGAACTGCTAGTGCTCTCATGCATGCTTCAGTGTTGCTTGCCTCGAAGCGAGCATAGAAGTGGTTTAGCTCGTCTGGAAGTCTTGTGTCACTGGGCAGCTCGCGGCTGTGCTTCCCTTTGTAATCTGTAATAGTTTTCAAGCCCTGCCACATCCGATGAGCGTCAGAGCCGGTGTAGTACGATTCAATCTTAGTCCTGTACTGACTCTTTGCCTGTTTGATGGTTCGTCGGAGGGCATAGCGGGATTTCTGATAAGCGTCCGGGTTAGAGTCCCGCTCCTTGAAAGCGGCTGCTCTACCCTTTAGTTCAATGCGGATGTTGCCTGTAATCCATGGCTTCTGGTTGGGGTATGTACGTATGGTCACTGTGGGGACGACGTCATCGATGCACTTATTGATGAAGCCAGTGACTGATGTGGTGTACTCCTCAATGCTATCTGAAGAATCCCGGAACATGTTCCAGTCTGTGCTAGCAAAACAGTCCTGTAGCTTAGCATCTGCGTCATCTGACCACTTTTTTATTAACCGAGTCACTGCTGCTTCCTGCTTTAGTTTTTGCTCATAAGCAGGAATCAGGAGGATAGAGTTATGGTCAGATTTGCCAAATGGAGGGCGAGGGAGAGCTTTGTATGCATCTCTGTGTGTGAAGTAAAGGTGGTCTAGAGTTTTTTTTTCCTCTGGTTGCACATTTAACATGCTGGTAGAAATCAGGTAGAACGGATTTAAGTTTCCCTGCATTAAAGTCCCCGGCCACTAGGAGCACTGCCTCTGGATGAGCGTTTTCCTGTTGATTTATGGCCTTATACAGCTCATTGAATGCAATCTTAATGCCAGCATTGGTTTGTGGTGGTAAATAGACAGCTATGAAAAATATAGATGAAAACTCTCTTGGTAAATTGTGTGGTCTACAGCTTATCATAAGGTACTCTACCTCAGGCGAGCAAAACCTTGAGACTTCCTTAGTATTTGATTTTGTGCACCAGCTGTTGTTTACAAATATACACAGACCGCCACCCCTTGCCTTAACGGAGTCAGCCGTTCTATCCTGCCGATGTTGCGTATAGCCCGCTAGCTGTATGTTGTCCATGTCGTCGTTCAGCCACGACTCGGTGAAACATAAGATATTACAGATTTTAATGTCCCGTTGGTAGGATAAGCGTAATCGTAGGTCATCTATTTTATTTTCCAATGATTGAAGATTGGCTAATAGGATTGAAGGAAGAGGCAGTTTACTCACGCGCCGTCGGAACCTTACGAGGCACCCCGACCTACGTCCACGATATCTCCATCTCTTTCTCCTGCGAATGACGGGGATTTGTGCCTTGTCGGGTGTTTGTAGGATATCTTTCGCGGCCGCCTCGTTGAAGAAAACATATTTGTCCAATACGAGGTGAGTAATCGCTGTCCTGATATCCAGAAGCTCTTTTTGGTTATAAGAGACAATGACAGAAACATTATGTACAGAATAAATTACAAATAACGCGAAAAAACACACATAATAGTACAATTGGTTAGAGGGCTGTAAAATGGCAGCCATGTTGTTTCTTGTTGGGATGCGTTTGTTGATTAAGGATGCATATCTGGGAGGTGCGTTTCAGGTGTCAAAGATGGTGAAACATGCACTGGGAAAAACCATTGCAGTTTTTGGCCATGTTTCGAGTGTGTGCAGATGTACGGAGTCTACTGAAGAATGGCGTGTAGAAGGACGACGGTGGTGCAAGGGTAAAGGAGTTTGAAGTGGCAAGGGTCAGGGCTGTACAGCAGGTCTCCTACAAGGAGGTGCATGAAATGGTAGATGAAGTGAGTGGAGCTGAAGATATGGTGGTGGATGCCCCGCAGTCTGTGGAGACTCAGAATGTCGTTCAACAGTTGAGAGAGACTGATATGCTGATCATAAAGAAGGTGCAGATTGTGGTGTTTATTCCACATGTGATTAATTGTTCAGCCCAAACTAACAAGAAGTCCAAGAAACTGGAAATAATTGTATATGCGGTTTGAAAGTTTGGGGTTTTTCAGGAACTAACGGTTTAAATATTGCAGGGAATACTGAATGAAGTTGTTCCCCCTCCCAGGCCCCTGAGCCTGTGTAGGGATGTGATCTTGATTGAACTGGAAGTGGAATGTGTTTTTTGATTTAGCTATTTGTGTGTGTGTGTGCGTGTCCACCTTTTTTCGCAATGGACTATTTTTTAAGTTCACTAGCTACATGTACAGTGGGTGGCGGAATGCACATTAAATTTGTGCAAACACCATTATACCAGAGAAGAAGAAAAAGAAGAGGTTACTTGTGTTTCCTCCTTTTGCAGCAAGAGACCGCTTGCACAACTTCCAAATGACGTTTTCCTGTTCAGTGTCAGTGCAAATAAGCCAATGGGCAGAGGGTAGCATACAGTTTTGTCTCATTTCATGTATGGTAACAATAATGATGATGCATTTTATTTTGGAAAGTGGTTTCATGCATCATATAACGTAGGTCTCGTGTAGCTCAGTTGGTAGAGCATGGTGTTTGCAACGCCAGGGTTGTGGGTTTGATTCCCACGGGGGGCCATTATGAAAATGTATGCACTCACTAACTGTAAGTCACTCTGGATAAGAGCGTCTGCTAAATGACTAAAACGTAAATATAACACAGTACAACATAATTTTGCAGCAAACTTGCTTTAAAACTGCAACGTTTTCTCTATGCCCTATGGCAAAATTGGTATGAAATTGACTATAAAACATAAAAAATGTATCTGTCAAGAGGGGGGCTGCTAAAATGTTTTGCTTGCAATGTGGTGGTAGTGGGGAGGGGGGGGTACGCAAACCTGCGAGCAACTGTGGCCCCTCATGATGAGCCCCCAACCCGATCAAAGTTCCTGGTATAGGCTATTGTAGGCTATTTTTTTTAATTTTTTTTATTTCACCTTTATTTAACCAGGTAAGCCAGTTGAGAACAAGTTCTCATTTACAACTGCGACCTGGCCAAGATAAAGCAAAGCAGTGCGATAAAAACAACAACACAGAGTTACATATGGGGTAAACAAAACAAAGTCAAAAATACAACAGAAAATATGTATACAGTGTGTGCGAATGTAGTAAGTTATGGAGGTAAGGCAATAAATAGACCATAGTGCAAAATAGTTACAATTTCGTATTAACACTGGAATGATAGATGTGCAAAAGATGATGTGCAAATAGAGATACTGGGGTGCAAATTAGCAAAATAAATAACAATATGGGGATGAGGTAGTTGGGTGGGCTAATTTCAGAAAGGCTGTGTACAGGTGCTGTGATCGATAAGCTGCTCTGACAACTGACGCTTAAAGTTAGTGAGGGAGATAAGAGTCTCCAGCTTCAGAGATTTTTGCAGTTCGTTCCAGTCATTGGCAGCAGAGAACTGGAAGGAATGGCGGCCAAAGGAGGTGTTGGCTTTGGGAATGACCAGTGAGATATACCTGCTGGAGCGCAGACTACGGGTGGGTGTTGCTATAGTGACCAGTGAGCTAAGATAAGACGGGAATTTGCCTAGCAGTGATTTATAGATGACCTGGAGCCAGTGGGTTTGGCAACGAATATGTAGTGAGGGGGCTTTGGTGACAAAACAGATGCCACTGTGATAGACTACATCCAATTTGCTGAGTAGAGTGTTGGAGGCTATTTAGTAAATGACATCGCCGAAGTCAAGGATCGGTAGGATAGTCAGTTTTACGAGGGCATGTTTGGCAGCATGCGTGAAGGAGGCTTTGTTGCGAAATAGGAAGCCGATTCTAGATAGAACTTTTGATTGGAGATGCTTAATGTGAGTCTGGAAGGAGAGTTTACAGTCTAACCAGACACCTAGGTATTTGTAGTTGTCCACATACTCTAGGTCAGACCCGCCGAGAGTAGTGATTCTAGTCTGGTGGAAGTCAATAGCTATTTCCATATGAAAATGTTATGGCATTTCCTCTGTTGGTTTTGTTGATAGGCCACTCTGAGAGGCTTACATTATGCTCAAATAGCCACAATAATATATTGGCCACTGTCTAAAACTGTAACTTAAAGCAGGTACAGCCTGTGTGCTGGAAGTTGCACAGAATGCTCGCAACATTCAAGTTTCCTCTTACAAGACCTAACATTTTCTCAGTGTCATAAAAAATTAGAGGGAACATTGTGACCAGTTCTACTTGCTAGGAGGCTCACATGTGTATGCCTAGTTCCTCTGTGCTATCATTGATAAAAATATGCATTGTTTGTGCTAAATGCTCATTAGGTGATGTGTATAAGATGAGCCCAGTATGGCTCTGGCAAGATAATGGCAGGTGAATATGTAAATTGATACCTTGCAACGAGTAACCGTGTGTGTCTGAACTGATAATAAGAAATGATAATGCCTGCGATTACTATGCAGCACACTCACATCCACGACTGTGAGAGAAAGAGAGAGTGACGGACAGAGTGAGGGAGGGAGAGAAAGAGCAGAGAGACAGAGAGTTGACTTTGCTCGTGAGAGATGTTCCCCAGCTATGGTTATCTCTTCCTTAGCAACAGTCACCAGGGACATAATTCTTTCTCCATCAAGACTTTCTCCATCAATTAGGGAGAGAGAACTAAAACCAAACTAGCGATGAGAAAACAAAGTCACAATTGGTTTTACATTGGATTCAGATTCACATCTCCGTAGCCGTATTGCCGGGGCCATGATCTTGCACAGGCCTAATTCCTCGTTGTTAAAAATGACTCCTTTGCCATTGTTGACACGGCAGAGGCATGTTGGTTCATTACCTATTGGGCTGTAATAAGGCTCTTTACAGCAACCTGTGGCCAAGGCCCTGTTTGTCTGTGTATTTCCTGCTTGTTAAAATGCTTTACAATCCATTGTCTCTCTCTCCGCCTCTGTTTATTTTGTCAATACAAGGGCCGATCTTAATGTTGTAATTTCCAGACCAATCCCATGACAGAAATGTGCCATATAGAGAGCCATATAAATACTATTCCGACTGTAGACTGTGTCTGTGTGTGTTAGTTTTGCATGGTATACCAAAACTTCGGTACTTTTTCAATACTAGATCATGAAAAACGGTTCGGTGCTAGAATTTTTGTTACTTTCGGTACTTCTGTCAAATGTGTCTCACGTCGTATACTGATTGAGATCAAGTCTGTATATCAGTGCAGCCCCTTTATAGCCTCTTGCCTGCTCCACTGACTCATTGCTAAAGCACTGGGAGCCTGGGCTGCAACATTATTTACCATTCAAATAAATTATTACCAGTATTTTGTCATATAGATAGATTTGTAAAACTAAGTAAAATTAATTTTATGATTGTATAATTCATTCATTAATGCATACATGATTGTCTCTGAAAATAGTTCGGGGTCGCGATGTGTTGGTCTGGTCAGACAACCGGACCACAGTAGCCTACATAAATCACCAGGGATGAGTCAGGTCTCCTGCACTCCACCGGTCGGCGGAGGAATTGTGGCTGTGGGCTCACGAGCACCTTCGCTCGTTGAGAGCAGCACACATTCCGGGCTACTTGAACGTGGGAGTCCTCGAGACAGGGGGTCCTCGAGACGACGAGTGGCGTCTGCACCCGGACATTGTTCTCCAAATTTGGGAACAGTTCAGGAGAGCCGAGGTGGACTTATTTGCGTCACGTGTGAATGCGCATTGTCCTCTATGGTTCTCTCTGAGGGAACAGGATGAACCGCCACTGGGGAGGGACGTGTTTGCACACCGACCGTGGCCGAGAGTTCTCCTGTATGCATTCCCACCGCTGTCCTGCATTCTCCCACTGTTAGCCAGGGTGAGATCAGGCGTGCTGTCAATAATATTGGTGGCCCCTGATCGCCCAGGGGCTCCATGGTTCGCGGAGATGAGTCAGATGTTGATTGCGCCACCTTGGCCAATTCCACATTGACGGGACGCGTTGTCTCAGGCGGGAGGCTCAATAGGGCGATTGCCCATAATCGGCCAACCACTGAAGGCTTGGCTCCTGAGAGGGACAGGCTAGAGCGCCGTGGGTTATCTGATTCAGTAATCAGGACCATACAGGGTTCACGTGCAGGTTCCACTTCCAGGGTGTATGCCAGTAAATGGAACGTGTTTTCACAGTGGTGTGTCACAGAGAATGTAGACCCCATGAACTGTCGGGTTGAGAGTGTACTCTCGTTCCTGCAGTTTATGTTTGATAAGCAGCGATCGCCCGCCACCATTAAGGTGTTTGCAGTCGCGATTTCAGCTTGTCACGAGGGGTTTGGCAGAGACATTGTCTTCACCCACCCTCTATGAAACGTTTCTTATTGGGAACGTGGCGGCATAAGCCAATGCCTAGAGCCACGCTTCCTCAGTGGGATTTGGCTTTGGTACTCGAAGCGCTCTGTGAGTCGCCGTTCGACCCATTGAATCAAATACCCCTCAAGATGCTGTCTATGAAGACGGCACTGTTGCTCGCTTTGACTACTGCTAAGCGTGTCAGTGATTTGTGTGCTCTTTCGACGAGACCCGACTGCCTTGCCATTAATGGTGATTTGAGCAGAGCGGTGTGACGTCCTAACCCGGCATTTATGCCGAAGGTTATTAAGAGCTCATATAGATCACAGACCATGGAGATGTGGGCTTTTTCTCCCCCTCCCCATGGGGAGAGGAGAGAGGAAAGGCTCCATCGCCTGTGCCCAGTGCGCACTTTGGCGTGTTACGTTGAGCGTACAGCAGCGATTAGGTCATCGCCTCAGCTGTTTTTGTGTCACGGTGCGGCTGCACTAGGTAGACCACTTTCGAAACAGCGTCTGTCTCATTGGCTTTGCGAAGGCATTGAGACAGCTTATGAGGCAGCGGGGCAACAATTGCCTCAGGGTATAAGAGCCCACTCCACTCGTGGAGTAGCGGCTTCTACTGCCCTTTTCAGAGGAACAGGGGTAGAGGATATCTGTGCAGCGGCGTCGTGGTCGTCACTGTCTCCATTTATCCGTGTCTATCTCTTGGATATGTCTTCTAACTCTTTGGCTCAGTCTGTACTCAGCGTGGCTGAGGGGAGGACTTGAGCTAAGAAAGAGGAATGCAGGACCGAGGAGACAGGTCTCTTTCAGGTCCGCTTCTGATA
>NW_028156875.1:0-1000 GCF_964263955.1 Coregonus lavaretus
TTGACTCGCTTGCTGAGCCAGCTCCATATGTATTTGGAATTTCCAAATGACTTAATGAATTCATTCATTCAGGTTTGGGACGCTGTCCACTTCCTCAAAGAGCTGGGTGTGGTGGTGCGGGATCGCCAGAAGGTGGCGCTGCAGAACCTGCATTCTTATGAGACTGGGATAGCTGAGTGTCTACGCTGTCTGGTGCAGGGAGAGCCCTGGGTTATACCTCTGGATGTCATAGAGGTACTGACTGCTTCAGCACTGGAGAGGCTGAGGAAGAGAGGAGGGAGTGGGGAGAGGATCAAGGTGAGGTGAACTCCGACACAGAGCAGAAGGCTGATCATCTGAATGAAAGGTGTGATATGGAGGACACCGCTGCGGAGACAGGCCGTACTAATGCTGCTGTTGGAACGGCCAATGGATACTCTGACCCAGACCACATCAAACGAGACCCAGAACCAGCCCCCCTTACATACCAGGGCCCCTATCCTCCTCCAGTAGATTTAGACCCAGACCAGGTGCGTGCGGCGGAGATGATCTGCTCCAACCCGGTGACTGTGATCAGCGGTAAGGGTGGCTGTGGTAAGACCACGGTGGTGAGTCTGGTGTTCAAGGCAGCCATGCAGCAGAGCTCAAAGAAGAAGAGGAGGAGGAGGAGGAGGAGGAGGAGGTCAGGAAGGCATGCTGGGACTTTGAGAATGACTTCTGGCTGTCCGAGCGGTGGGGAAGAAGAAGCCCTGTCGCAGAGTCTCCTCTCTCAGTTAGAGGGGGAGGTAAAGGGGGAGGGAAAGGGGGAGGAGAGGGATAATTTGTCGGTTTTACAGGGAGAGGAAGAGGTGTTACTAACAGCACCCACAGGGAGAGCTGCGTCTCTGCTCACCAAGAGAACCTGCTTCAAGGCCTACACCCTGCATCAGGTTGGTACAGGAGACCGTTCTGACCTTAGAATGACATATAGAATAGTTATTCAATAGGATCTCTGTAGTTCTGACCCTGTATATTTTATTAG
>NW_028156874.1:0-69383 GCF_964263955.1 Coregonus lavaretus
TTTAGTCTCACAGTTCAGCCCACCCGCTATTCCCAAAGGGATCAATTAAGTTCTGGCACTATGCGAGAAAGAGTAGGAGAGCAGGTCTCTGAGTGGATTAGTTAATCAATAATATGGGGAAGTATTAAAATAGATGCATTCATACGTTGACATAGGCCAGCTATCGGAGGGGCTGCTAAGTCAAGCTATCATACTTGCCTATGGTACTGGATGGCCCGTGGGTGTGCACCTTTTTTGTGTTATATGCACGTACACACAAACAAACACACACACACCCTATGTTCTTGGCAATGGTGAGGTGTTGTGCAATATTGACATAGACATGATCTTGTATTAGACAAAGCTTAGCTAAAATTTGTGAACGTCTCTAAGGATTTGCAACTGTAATCTGGACCCTTTATGATTAATACTTGTTTTCAAATGAAGAAATGGCCACGATACACCGTCTTATAGAATATTTGCTCCAGAGGTATACAATGTGTGTGTGTGTGTGAGTGTGTGTGTGAGCATGTGTGTGTGTGTGTGCATTACCATAACACTCTAATGTTATGGTTGGTTTCAGGTGGAAATTACCCTAGAAGATATTCATCTTGTCCTTATGCAAATGATACTTTCTAAGTCTCATAGGGACAATGTGACTAACAAGTAAGCTCATTATCATGTGACTTTGCTGAATCCCTGCACCGCTGAGCTCCCATACCTTGCTAACATTTCAGCTAGGCTTTTAAATCTGAGTCTCTTAGTCTCAAAGTTTACTGTTAAGCTAATTTATGTGGGAGACAGACCAATCATTTTCCCAGAAGGTCCCTGAATGTTTTTCACCCAATACCTACTAAGCAAGCATTGACGATTGCTTGGTTCTTCAAGACATTCATTTTCTACGACATTTGTGATGCTTTCAAATGTTTATTTACCCACTCCTGTTTCTCAGCGTTTAAAATGACACGTTCGGTGGGAATCCAAAGGAAATTCTATTGTGCACTCCATAAATCCATAAAGCACTCACCATGGAGGATTTCATTATGCATTTACAATGTATTTATGGAACATATAGGTTGGTAATAACAAAGAGATCAACAATTAGATAGGCCCATAAATATTGATGGTTAAGTCAAGAGGGGTTTCCTATATATTCATGTTTCTTTTTTCATGATAACACTGACAATAGAAAAGCCTCCACATAAAGTCAACACAAAACCAAACCTCTAATGGATACTGTGTATCCTCCAACTGTCACGATCGTCATACATAGAAGAGGACCAAGGCGCAGCGTGTTGAGCGAACATACTTTAATTAGTTAAAGTGCACACACGATACAAAACAACAAAACGACTCGTAACGTCCTAGGTAACAATGACCAACTGGAACAAAAACCCACAAACACCAAGGGAAAACAGACAGTTTAAATATGGCTCCCAATCAGAGACAACTAGCCACAGCTGACACTCGTTGCCTCTGATTGGGAGTCACTCAGGCCTACAAAGAAACAGAAGAACTAGAACCCCCAACATAGAAATATAACACATAGAATGAACACACCCTGGCTCAACATATAGAGTCCCAGAGCCAGGGTGTGACAGTACCCCCCCCTAAAGGCGCGGACTGCGACCGCGCCTCCACTAGAACAAAACAGGGGAGGGCTGGGTGGGCATTCCTCCTCGGCGGCGGTTCCGGCTCCGGCCTTGCCCACCACCCTCCAACAAACCCCCCATAGCGCCCCTGGTCCGGTCTGGCCCCGCTGGCTGGAGCTGAACTGGACGTAGCAGGAGCGGTTAGCTTCAGCTCCGTAGTGGAGCAGTTGACCGGTACCTTACCAGGCACCGGTGACCCAGGCACGGGCCGTGCCGGACTGACGACGCACACCCCTGGCCTGGTGCGTGGAGCCGGGACGGGCCGGACCAGGCTGACGACTCGCACCCCTGGCTTGGTGCGAGTGACAGGAACAGGCCGGGCCGGGCTGGCGACGCGCACCGTAGACTTGGTGCGAGTGGCAGGAACAGGCCGGGCCGGGCTGGCGACGCGCACCGTAGGCTTGGTGCGTGGAGCAGGGACAGGCCGGACCGGGCTGGCGACGCACACCGTAGACTTGGTGCGAGGAGCAGGGACAGGCCGGACCGGGCTGGCGACGCACACCGTAGACTTGGTGCGAGGAACAGGGACAGGCCGGGCTGGCGACGCACACTGTAGGCTTGGTGCGAGGAGCAGGGACAGGCCGGACCGGGCTGGCGACGCACACCGTAGGCTTGGTGCGTGGAGCAGGGACAGGCCGGACCGGGCTGGCGACGCACACCGTAGGCTTGGTGCGAGGAGCAGGGACAGGCCGGACCGGGCTGGCGACGCACAACGTAGGCTTGGTGCGTGGAGCAGGGACAGGCCGGACCGGGCTGGCGACGCACACCGTAGGCTTGGTGCGAGAGGCAGGAACAGGCCGGACCGGGCTGGCAACGCGCACCGTCCATTTGGTGCGAGGGGCCGTAACAGGCCGGACCGTACTGGGGACACACACCACTGGCTCTACCCCGGGATCTGGAACGGGCCGGACCGGACTGGTAACACATCCCAGTACCTCCACTAGAACAAATATAATCTCTTGCACATCTAGCATTCCAGTGTTAATACTATTGTAATTATTCTGCACTATAGCCTATTTATTGCCTTACCTCCATAACTTGCTACATTTGCACACACTGTATATATATTTTCTGTTGTATTTTCTGACTTTATGTTTTTTTTCCCCATATGTAACTCTGTTGTTTTATTGCACTACTTTGCTTTATCTTGGCCAGGTCGCAGTTGTAAATGAGAACTTGTTCTCAACTGGCTTACCTGGTTAAATAAAGGTGAAATAAAATAAAAAATAAAACCTCTCGCCGTGCCTCTAAACCTTCCTTCCCTTCCTTTACCAGTGACCCCCGTAACCTGGTGGCCTTTTGAATACGCCCCTTGTCTGCCTCCGTCAGCCCCGTCGTCCATGCCGTGTGCCCCCCCCTAAAAATGGGGTTGCCTCTCGACCGTCCGACGACGACCCTGATCACGCCGTTGCTCCTCTCTCCGTCGCCTCTCTACAGTCTCACTCCATGGCCGGCGATCCATCCCGGCCAGGATTTCCTCCCAGGTCCAGGACCCCTGTCCGTCCAAAATCTGCTCCCACGTCCAGGCTGCCTGCTCCTGGACAACGCTGCTTGGTCCTGGTATGGTGGGTTTTTCTGTCACGATCGTCATACATAGAGGAGGACCAAGGCGCAGCGTGTTGAGCGAACATACTTTAATTATTTAAAGTGCACACACGATACAAAACAACAAAACGACTCGTAACGTCCTAGGTAACAATGACCAACTGGAACAAAAACCCACAAACACCAAGGGAAAACAGACAGTTTAAATATGGCTCCCAATCAGAGACAACCAGCCACAGCTGACACTCGTTGCCTCTGATTGGGAGTCACTCAGGCCAACAAAGAAACAGAAGAACTAGAACCCCCAACATAGAAATATAACACATAGAATGAACACACCCTGGCTCAACATATTATTATTTTTTTTTGGTCATTTAGCAGACGCTCTTATCCAGAGCGACTTACAGGAGCAATTAGGGTTAAGTACCTTGCTCAAGGGCACATCGACAGATTTTTCACCTAGTCGGCTCGGGGATTAGAACCAGCGACCTTTCGGTTACTGGCACAACGCTCTAAACCACTAAGCTACCTGCCACCCATATAGAGTCCCAGAGCCAGGGTGTGACACCAACCTCTTCTCATGTTTAGAAATCAAACCCCTTCAAAACATTAAACAAACATTCATCTAGTTTGTTTATGCATGACAGCGAATAATTTCACCCAGTTCTAAAATGATGAGATGATTCCTATTTCCTGGACCAGGATATCCACTCTGATAAGGGCATGACATTCCAACAACATGGCCAACCAGTCATAACAAAAGTGTTGCAGTTTCTCCATTCTCTACCTCCGTTTTGTTTAGGGCCTCTGTTTCCTCGCTAGCCAGCAATATTGTTGATCATTTATCATTTCCTGTAAAGTCTTGAGCATGCTAATTACCTCTACACGTTTACAGTCTCAATAGCCCATCAGTGAGGGAATGAGTACTGACCACCCCATTAGTTGGTGAGGTCTCACCTACCATCAGTTCTTTATTGGCATCTCTCTCTCTCTCTCTCTCTCTCTCTCTCTCTCTCTCTCTCTCTCTCTCTCTCTCTCTCTCTCTCTCTCTCTCTCTCTCTCTCTCTCTCTCTCCACTCCCTCTCTCTCTTTCTGTCTCTCTCTCTCTCCCCAACTCCCGCTCGCTTAAGCTAGACATACATTAGACGAATCTACAAATATTTTAATCGTTGGAGCACTCACATAAATTCTCTGCATTATCTTCCATAGCCACAGGAAGTAGGGGTGCTGAGGGTGCTGCAGCACTCCCTGAAAGTAAATCAACAATAATTCCACCAAATTAGTGCACAGGGGATCAGAGAGGAGACAAATACTCCTCAGCACCCCCCATTACACGTGTTTGTTCACATTGCATGTCACGATCGTCGTAAGAAGTGGACCAAGGCGCAGCGTGATATGCGTACATCTTTTAATGAGTACTTATAAACTAATACAAAACAACAAAACGATACGTGAAGTCCTAAGGTTAACAAAACACAACCCTCTCCGGAACAAGATCCCACAAAACAAAAGTGCCAACAGGCTGCCTAAGTATGGTTCCCAATCAGAGACAACAAGCCACAGCTGCCTCTGATTGGGAACCACCCCGGCCAACATAGAAATAAACGATCTAGAAAGAAACACATAGAAAACAAAACATAGACACTACACACCCTGGCTCAACATTTAAGAGTCCCCAGAGCCAGGGCGTGACATTGCAACCTGTTTAGACTCTTCCCTGTCCTGTGATTTCCAGACTCGGTGGCTGTAGCACCCCCCTCACTGCACAAGACACAACTAAAAATGTCTGGCATGTCAGAAAGCTTATTGGGACATAAGATGCGGATCGGGAGAGCACAAGACCCATAATTGCACGTCTTTCACCCGCTTACATTATGCGACCTACGACTTCTTGGTCAGAGCCTACGACATTAGGATTTACCTGCGATACCAGAAATTTGTTGTGGATCCCAAATCACGCCTAAATCACAGTTTAATGTATTGCCAGCTTTAATGTATGGCCATCTTTAATGTATGGCCAGCTTTAGACGCCCCTGCGAATTGTCATTATTATGCACACTCAACCCTATAATCAAATATTTGTATGCTAATTGGCTGTTTTCACATGGCACCCTAATTAGGGTCTGTGAGTCTGACATACACTGGCTAATAACCCATGCAGTGCTCTCAGTAGCCACCACGCTACACAGTGTGAAAATATTCTAACCTTTTCTGATACAAGCTTTCGTAACACAAGGCTGTTCTTATTTTTACAGCAGCCGATTCCCCCCCTAAGGCATAAGGAAGTATTGTCCATCATTGTTTTAGTGCTTCATACAGTATATCACCCTTTTCCCTCGCTGGTCTAACTGTACCCCTAGTTTGACAAGAGAGTAAAGCTCAACTCCATTTCAACTTTTCTTTTTACCAGAACTATTCATACAGTACAAACATTGGGAAAGAAAGGTTTTATGACTTGTTTTAACGTATGGTACTGTGTGGTGTTTGTGCATAAGATCAAGTGTATCTTTTTCAGTTTCCTTCGCCCTAGCTGACTTTAGTTTTGACCCAGAGGATAAAGCTGGAGCTTTATCAGTGTCAAATTCCCTTCATTTTTCTCTCCAAATAGTGTGCTTTCCCCGGGCACTCTGGTCCATTGTGTTTATTTTTTATTTTTTATTTGTGATAAAATATCCATGGTCTTCACCAAAGGTCCTACTGGCCCCAAATTCAGCTGAAATTAGAAATCTATCATTTAGTTCACACTTCAGAAAACACCAAGTCAAGTCAATGTTTGGCAGAGGAGAGAGAGGGACTCAAGAAAGCAATCCCTCTCCCGTCTCGGTTGTTTAAAATGCTAGTGGCTTGGAAACGTATCAAAAAAATAAAATGAATAAAAGCATGGATGAATGTACTGTAAGGGAATAATAATAAGGCCCATTGTTGGAATTCACATATTTCTGTTATATGGAAGTGGAAATGATGCTTACTAAACAACAAATCTAAACAAACTTGTTAAATGTTTTTAGTGTTACATTCTTGAGGTAATTGGATGTAGTTTACTGCAGGGAAGGCATGCAAATAAATACATAAATAAACGTTTTAGTGCACAGAACTGTACAATATGGATTCAACTGTACCAGGTTAACACGCCAACATATTTGACACAATCCTTTGTTACCATCAATTATAGGAAATATAATAAACCTCCCACTTCACCCTGGTTTTTGCTCAAGATACTGCCAGTCAAAATTGTGTTCTCAATTATCCAAGTTAGTTGGAAGTTATTGCATTTTTGGCTCCAATATTACTTGAGTGTTCATTGAGAACACTCCGGCCAATACGGTCAGATATTACACCTGGGAAAACTGCTCCCTTTGAAGAAGTTTAGAGGGAAAATGAACAAAACTGAGAGAAATTGTAGAACTATTACCTTGGATGTTAACAGATGAAACAAGCTAAAATATGGTTGCTGTGAATTTTGGGGAGATTAGTTTAAACAGACAGTAGAACACCAACACTTTTTTCTGCTCAGGCACTGTGGTTTTCACTGCACTGGACTAGAAAAAGCTATATATTGAAACGCTATGGCTACAGATTGTACACCAGATAATGTGATATAACCAAAGACGTTTGGTGTCCATTACTGGATGTTACAGGAAAGCCCCATACAAACCGCAGCCATAGATTTTTCAACTAACCTGTATTTGGTGATTCTTTTTTCATTCTCCTCGATTCGGGCTAAATGTCTGTGTCCAGTTGTACTGTAGGTGGTTTATTTGAATTGAGAAAATGGTCCGTAATGAAAATATATACATTTTTTGCTCCATGAAGTAATCCAACAATGTGTACGCGGATTCTTGTCTATTTCAAATCTTCTCTCATTGATTGAGACAGGTGGTTCCACCCCAAAGGTGGATCCACCCCATGATGACACTCACCTGTCTCGATCAATGAGAGAAGATTTGAAATACACAAGAATACTTGTACACATCATTGGATTACTTAATGGAGCAAAGAATTGATATATTTTAATAACGGAGCATTTCCTAAATTTAAATGAACCACCTGCAACTGGACACGGACATTTATAAGATACTAGAGAAAAACGGAGACCACCATCGTGAGAGTCTCCCCTTTTCATAGAGTGGTTAGTTTGTAGGTCAAACCGTTTGGACACTACAGAAATGTTTGTGAGAAGACCAATTTTCGAGATATGTCATGGTCTGACAAACACCGCTCTAGCTCTGCCACCTTTCACTGCAGATCCGGAACTGCGACATCGGCGGATGCGGTGGATTGAGATGCATCCAACGCAAATACAGATATCTCTAGCTTATACTGACAGATTTTGATGGGGATTTTTGTATTATGTTACTTAGATTGAAACACTGGTGCGTCAATCGACTCTAGGGGGTTATATCACAATATCTGGTGTAGAATCTGTAGCTAGAAACACTAGAAAAATGCTAGAAAAACACTCCATCGCCTTCTTCAGCAACAGGTAAATAAAGATGAATGTTTTCATGAAACCTGTCATACTGCAAAGTAGATTCTTGGGTGTTCATCTCTGAAATGGACTGATACTTAGAGTGGGGGTTCCTCAGGGAAGAGGGGGGTTGGACGGGGGATCAATATTGAGGCAATCATGTTTTTTTTTTAGGTGTCGCACATCTGACCTTGGGTGGATAGATGCGTACTGTGTACCGATAGAAAATACATCTCAGCTGCCCGACTGGAGTGGAGTTATTTTATGTACATGGCGGTTCACGGTGTCGTGGATCGAGGGCCAGAGACAGGCACAAACAAGGATAGATGGCTATCGGTTTTCTGAGTTTAATTCACCACTGCAGTCTTAGAAAAAAGGTGCTATCTAGAACGTAAAAGGGTTATGTGGCTGTCCCCATAGGAGAACCCTTTCTCTCCTGTCTGGTCTACCCAAGAAAGCCATTGGTCAACTGCAAAACATACAGAATGCTGCAGCACGGGTACTGACCAAGACCAGACAGAGAGCACACATTACACCGATTTTAAGGTCTCTGCACTGGCTGCCAGCGAGTTTTAGAATTCATTTAAAGATTTGTTTTTTAAATAAATCCATGATTGTGCACCCCAATACACGTCAGACATGCTTTTAAGTTATGTACCCAGTAGGTCCCTCAGGTCCTCTGGCACTAGCCTTTTAACTATCCCAGAGCCTAGGACCAAGAGGCTTAGAGAGGCAACCTTTAGTTACTATGCCCCCAGCCTATGGAATAGCCTGCCATAGAACCCAAGGGGTGCTGAAACTGTGGACATATTTAAAAGAGATCTTAAAACACACCTTTTTAGCTTTGTTTTTCCATTGGGTGCGTTTTAGTCGTTCAGGTTTTTCTTATGTTTGTTGTGTAGTAAATATTTCCGTTTTTATGTTAATTGTTTTTCATAGTTTTTTTCCTGTGAAGCACATTGCATTACATTCCATGTCTGAAATGTGCTGTATAAATAAAGCTTGATTTGATTTGATTTGAAGAACCCTTTTTGGTTCCATGTAGAACCCTTTTGGGTTCCATGTAGAACCCTTTCCACATAGGGTTCTACATGGAACCTAAAAAGGTTATTCCTGAAACTAAAAAGAGTTCTATGGGGACAGCCGAAGAACCCTTTTGGATCCCTTTTTTTTGAGAGTGTGGGACCGGCCGGATCTCTCACAGTATGTGTCAATCTTCAACGTGTCACTGTGTCTTACTCATCAACTCATGTCACATATACAGTAGAGCATGGCGCTATGCTCAGTTGGTAGAGCATGGCGCTTGCAATGCCAAGGTTGTGGGTTCGATTCCCACGGGGGGCCAGCATGAAAAAATTAAATAATAATGTATGCACTCACTGTAAGTCGCTCTGGATAAGAGCGTCTGCTAAATGACTAAAATGTAAATGTGAAAATATACATGTATATAAAACATTTTTTTTAAATAAAAGCTTTATCTGACTTTATCCAAATTCATAGTTTGAATGTTTCTGATGGACATATGGTATTTTCATATTATGTATATGGCGTGTGCAACAGATGGTATGGTATCTATATCCACAAGCCTTTCTTCAATGGTTTCACCAATTCTAATATTTTCCAATTATAGTGGTATTAATTCAGTCATAAAAACACAGTCATAATAGTTTTCAATTAAATACAGTCATCTAGTAACAACATACAATTACAGTAATCCACACGTAATTTCAAGGGCATCTTCTAATTTCGAAGCAGAACCTGACAACATGACAGGATCATTTCCACCATCTTGTCAACTGGGTGACAGGCGGCTTTTACTCCTGTTATGCTCTGATTCAAGTCAAAGCAGGAGACGGCAAATGATGTGATGGGTGTTGGGAACATTTCTCCATAACAGCAGAGAATAGTTTCTCTCCGATGCTAGAAATAAAAGTGAGAAAGTCAAGACACCAACCATTGGTGTCACACAACACTGGTGGGGCAAAGAGGGTGGATTATTAGTGTTTAACTGAGTACAGTATTTCTTGTAATATGTACAAAATAGGACCTTTATGTATTTTCAAAGTGTGGCATTGTGTGAAAAGGGGATTTGCAACGCTAATCAATCAAAACCTTGTATTTAGTGTGAATATCACCTATTCTTCGCTGTGCTTTCTTTAGTGTCCTTGAGTTTCTGTATTTATTCAAGACTCATATTGAAAGGGCACAAAGACGACAATCTCAGAGCTATGAATTCATGTTGCTGGATGGCTTTTATCATACAGATGTGTCATGCAAGGTAAAGGTAGGCCACCAATCTCTTAAGCCGCGTCTTTTCAAGACAGATCTACTTTGCAGCCCAAACTTACCGATTCCAACACAGTCTTATGATCAGCCATTTTAATTAGGCTACCCTTGATTACAAGATGGTCAGTTCATATGAAGAAACAAATCGATGAGTACTATGATACTGAGGACTGGTGATGGAATGACTTTTTGTGAGCAATAAGTCAATTTTCTTGAGGTAAATCCCTATTTTAGTTATAAGTGACAGACTGCTGTGTGAATCCAATTTTGAGTCATCTTTATCGAAGGCTTGAATAACCTACTGCAACTGAATTGGTCATTTGGAGTTTAACACCTCATTTTCTGGAATAATGTTCTAGGTCTTAAGTGGATTTCACTGCAGCACTGTGTCTGAAATGTCAATCATCGAGCTATTCCTGTACACTCTGGCTTGACATATCATCAATTTGACTGATCTGATTGTTCGTTTATTGACTATTAATAATCATACATTGCTTCAGTGCTCAAATATGGTGGCTAACAACTTAATATTCTAATGTACAGCCAGGCATTAACCTCACTTTAAAGTCAGTTGAATAAAATCACACTTTCTCCTGCACTTTGTGTTATCTCCTTTTGGAGAGTGTATTTCCTAGAATAGCAAACATCCGGAGGGTCCAGATTCTGAACTTAAGTTTGTCTGTATAGCACAAGAAACACTTAACAATCAGTGAGTGCAAGACAACAGTTGAGGTGTTGATGGTGTTAAAACTGACAGTTGTTTTTTTTGCTTCAGCTCGGAACAGGTTTGACACTACATAGCATATGTGACAAGAGATATCATGACATCCCAGTATTCAACCTTTAGAGACGTCAGTGTTTTAGGTCGTCCTTTGCTTCGAGAGAGAACAGACAGAAAAAATACTGTATGGTTCAAGAAACTTCCGAAAGCTACAACACTGAAATATACAGTACACCAGGGTTCTTCAATTCCAGTCCTGGAGGGCCGAAACACCTCTGTTTTTCATCCTCTCCTTCTAATCAGGGGCTAATTCAGACCTGGGACACCAGGTGAGTGCAATTAACTACCAGGTAGAAATAAAAAACAGAAGTGTTTCGGCCCTCCAGGACCGGAATTGAAGAACCCTGCAGTACACCAAGAATACTGCCATTCAGAACATGACAATATTAACATTATTTGATACAACTTCATTGGTTCATTTAATTTCAATATCAACCTCAATGTCAATTGTTTCAAAGACAGTATTAGTCCAGGAATCTATTCTTAATTTGATCTGTGGCAGAGCTCTTGAATTATTTAGCATTAAATACAGTGTATTTCTATTGATATCGGCATTCAATTACCTATTATGTTTCATCATTGTCCCTTTTGAGAGTCTTCTCCAAACCAGCATTATTATGGTGTACTGGAAATGTAGTTTATAATGCCATTTCCTTTACCTTCAGAGTAAATAATTATTTCCCTCCGAGCAATACCAGGAAGTATGAAAAATGTTGATGGTAATAATAATGATGATGATGATGATGATGATGATGATGATGATCATGATTATGCATTTTATTTATAAAGCGCTTCACAAACCCAAAGTGCTATATGTGTATGGCCTTTTTTAGATAACAATATTTAAACCTCCTTTGCTCTTCTTGTCCCTTTGTTATGCACTGTGATGCAGCAATATCTTTCCCTATGCTTTATGTTAGGAATATGACAATCATTCGCAATAGAAAGAAGGTGTATCCAAATGCAAAATAGGAGTATTCAAACACATTTATCTAAGTTCATGTGAGGGTGACAGAGTTTGGGCAAAATGAGGTATGGAACCACTTAGGTGAGCCTACTAGCACATCTGCCATTGCCACCTGAGAGCCGAGTCTGACAGGCGATTAATAAGAGGGCAGCTAACTGTGGAGGCCAACCTCTGTGGCATATGTCTCTCTAATGACACCAGATCAGGATGCCATCTCTTCACACCGGACTGAACATGCCTCACGTACAACACCAGGAGGTACAAATCTCCAGATATGATGAGTGGACAAAATATCTGCAGTGACTTATATCAGCTCTGTACAAGGAGTGATTGAACAGCAATATTAAACAAACACAAAGCACTTAACGTATGAACAATTAACATTTCATTCACAGTGCCGCCCAATTAGGAAAATAAATTGTTATTTTTTCCAAATAACACAACACAGTTGTTTATTCTGGTGCGTGATTGGAAATGTAATGCTGTGCATTTGTCTTCAGAAACACACTGCTGCTTTCCGTCTGTGTCCGTGTGTATTAGTCCGTATCCATTTTGGAGTTTCATTACAACTATGACCTTAATTGATCTCAGCAGCTGTAGACCAAAACGGCTTTTATATAAATGATATAAACATGATTCTAAGTGGTTGCCAGTGAGGAAAATAACATGGATTCGACATGTGTTTCATAGAACCCATTGGTGTGTCCTAAAAAGGGGCAATCTGCAGCTGGTAAATTAATTTTGGGACTGTTCAGAGCCTAAAGGTAATGAGGTGCCGTTCCCCTCACAGCTCCGTAGGCAAGCACCATGGTCTTGTAGTAGATGCAAGCCTCAACTGGAAGCCAGTGGAGTGTGCGGAGGAGCGGGGTGACATGAGAGAACTTGGGAAGGTTGAACACCAGACGGGCTGCAGCGTTCTGGATAAGTTGTAGGGGTTTAATGGCACAGACAGGGAGCCCAGCCAACAGCAAGTTGCAGTAATCCAGACGGGAGATGACAAGTGCCTGGATTAGGACCTGTTCCGCTTTCTGTGTAAGGTAGGGTCGTACTCTGCAAATGTTGTAGAGCATGAACCTGCAGGATCAGGTCACCGCTTTGATGTTAGCGGAGAACGACAGGGTGTTGTCCAGGGTCACGCCAAGGTTCTTTGCACTCTGGGAGGAGGACACAATGAAGTTGTCAACCGTGATGGCGAGATCATGGAGCGGGCAGTCCTTACCCAGGAGGAAGAGCAGCTCCGTCTTGCCGAGGTTCAGCTTGAGGTGGTGATCCGACATCCACACTGATATGTCGGCCAGACATGCAGAGATGCGATTCGCCACCTGGTTATCAGAAGGGGGAAAGGAGAAAATTAATTGTGTGTAATCTGCGTAGCAATGATAGGAGAGACCATGTGAGGATATGACAGAGCCAAGTGACTTGGTGTATAGAGAGAATAGGAGAGGGCCTATAACTGAGCCCTGTGGTACACCAGTTGTGAGAGCACGTGGTGCGGAGACAGATTCTCGCCACGCCACCTGGTAGGAGCGACCTGTCAGGTAGGACGCAATCCAAGAGTGATTAGCACCGGAGATGCCCAACTCGGAGAGGGTGGCGAGGAGGATCTGATGGTTCACAGTATCAAAGGCAGCGGATAGGTCTAGAAGTATAAGAGCAGAGGAGAGAGAGTTAGCTTTATCAGTGCGGAGAGCCTCCATGACACAGAGAAGCGCAGTCTCAGTTGAATGACCAGTCTTGAAACCTGACTGGTTTGGATCAAGAAGGTCATTCTGAGAGAGATAGCAGGAGAGTTGGCTAGAGACGGCACGCTCAAGAGTTTTGGAGAGAAAAGGAAGAAGGGATACTGGTCTGTAGTTGTTGACATCGGAGGGATCGACTGTAGGTTTTTTGAGGAGGGGTGCAGCTCTCGCTCTCTTGAAGACGGAAGGAACATGGCCAGTGGTCAAGGATGAGTTGATGAGCGAGGTGAGGTAAGGGAGAAGGACTCCGGAAATGGTCTGGAGAAGAGAGGAGGGGATAGGGTCAAGCGGGCAGGTTGTTGGGCGGCCAGCCATCACAAGTTGCAAGATTTCATCTGGAAAGAAGAGGGGAGAAAGAAGTCAAAGCATAGGGTAGGGCAGTGTGAGCAGGACCAGCGGTGTCATTTTACTTAATAAATGAGGATTGGATGTCGTCAACCTTCTTTTCAAAATGGTTGACGAAGTCATCCACAGAGAGGGAGGAGGGAGGGGGAGGAGGAGGAGGATTCAGCAGGGAGGAGAAGGTGGCAAAGAGCTTCCTAGGGTTAGAGGCAGAGGCTTGAAATTTAGAGTGGTAGAAAGTGGCTTTAGCAGCGGAAACAGAGGAAGAGAATGTAGAGAGGAGGGAGTGAAAAGATGACAGGTCCGCAGGGAGTCTAGTTTTCCTCTATTTCCGCTCGGCTGCCCGGAGCCCTCTTCTGTGAGCTCGCAATGAACTGTTCTATGTGCGCTATTTGTATGCTTCCCGTTATTACGTTTCTTTGTTTGCGTGTTTTACTTTTGATTCTGTACACAAGCTTCAAACAGCTGAAAATGCAAAATGTTTGGTTATGGAAAATATATTTCACAGTGTTTTATATTGTACAATGATTCTCTACACCAGGTGTGCCCAACTCTGTTCCTAGAGAGCTACCGTCCTGTAGGTTTTTGCTATAACCCTAATCTAGCACACCTGATTCTAATAATTAGCAGGTTGATAAGATGAATCAGTTTAGTAACACCTGGGGTTGGAGCGAAAACCTACAGGAGGGTAGCTCTCCAGGAACAGGGTTGGGCAACCCTGCTCTACACTATACTTGCTTGTTTTGTAACAAACTGAAATTAAGCTATTAGAAGTTTAGCAACCAGGAAATGACGGAGCGATTTCTGCATAGTGCATCTTTAATTAGCTTTTGCAAATCCTTAGTAGGTCTAGCTTGCTTTGTAGGATACCAATCTGGTTTGAGGAGTTAGCGGGATAATTCTGGTCAACTCTGAGTTCAACACGGGATAACCGTTATCACGAAAGTGCCTCACCTTTTAGCCAGTTGAATTTCTATGGCAATGACTGTTTCAGAACTAACCTGCTAAGGGTAGGCTAACTCAGGGCTAACTCCATTTATCCTGAATGAAGTGTCTGAGCCGATGAAACGAGATTCCCTCCCTCTCGCAAAAATTGCGTCATCATCCCCTTCATTTGAGGAAGAAAAAATATTGTATTAATCAAATATTTTTTTTGTGTGTGTAAAAAAATAGTCATATTAAAATACCTATCACATTACATATTTAGAAATGACAGGATGAATTTGAACATTCACGCACAGTGAAACGTTTGTATGATGTTACACAATTAGTTTGCATGGTCTGGGATGAGTTGGACTGCAGAGTGAAGGAAAAGCAGCCAAGTGCTCAGCATATGTGGGAACTCCTTCCAGACTGTTGGAAAAGCATTCCAGGTGACTACCTCATGAAGCTGGATGAGAGAATGCCAATAGTGTGCAAAGCTGTCATCAAGGCAAAGGGTGGCTACTTTGAAGAATCTAAAATATGTAATGTGTTATTTCATAGTTTTGATGTCTTCACTATTATTCTACAATGTAGAAAATAGTAAAAATAAAGAAAAACCCTGGATGAGTAGGTGTGTCCAAACTTTTGACTGGTACTGTATATATAATAATATATATACAGTATACACTTAATACTAAATATGCTGTTAATCAATGATCAGAAGTTGTACCCTTCACTGTTTGTCTCTTCTACGTGCATTTTGTTTTCCACTCCACCCCTAATAACTGGTGTTGACGTTCAGTGTTTGCCGCTTGGGTCCTACATTTAAAATTAAGTATTGACTCCGCCCACCCAGGCAAGAACTGGGCGTGTCTGTGCATGGAAGGGGCAATTTGATTGACAGTTTAAGAATGTGACAGCATTCAAATGAAACAGACAGTGCTTGAATTTTGTATTTGTATTTATTATGGATCCCCATTTCACAACAGATTTCACAACACATTAAGTGTGTGCCCTCAGGCCACTACTCTACTACCACAAAATCCATGTGTACGTGTGTGTATAGTGCGTAAATTATTATGTGTGTGTGTATGCGTTTGTCTGAGCCTGTGTGTGTGTCTCTTCACAGTCCCCGCTGTTCCATAAGCTATATTTGTATCAGTTTTTTTAAATCTGATTTTACTGCTTGCATGAGTGACTAGATGTGGAATAGAATTCCATGTAGTCATGGCTCTATGTAGAACTGTGCGCTTCACATAGTCTGTTCTGGACTTGGGGACTGTGAAGAAACCTCTGGTGGCATGTCTTGTGGGGTATGCATGGGTGTCTGAGCTGTGTGCTAGTAGTTTAAACAGACAGCTCGGTGCATTCAACATGTCAATACATCTTATAAATACGAGTAGTGATAAAGTAAATCTCTCCTCTACTTTGAGCCAGGAGAGATTGACATGCATATTAATGTTAGCTCTCTGTGTACATTTAAGGGCCAGCCACGCTGCCCTCTTTGTGGCACCTGACCACACGACTGGTAGTAGTCCAGGTGCGACAAAACTAGGACCTGTAGGACCTGCCTTGTTGACAGCTACAGTGGGGAAAAAAAGTATTTAGTCAGCCACCAATTGTGCAAGTTCTCCCACTTAAAAAGATGAGAGAGGCCTGTAATTTTCATCATAGGTACACGTCAACTATGACAGACAAATTGAGAAAAAAATATCCAGAAAATCACATTGTAGGATTTGTAATGAATTTATTTGCAAATTATGCTGGAAAATAAGTATTTGGTCACCTACAAACAAGCAAGATTTCTGGCTCTCACAGACCTGTAACTTCTTCTTTAAGAGGCTCCTTTGTCCTCCACTCGTTACCTGTATTAATGGCACCTGTTTGAACTTGTTATCAGTATAAAAGACACCTGTCCACAACCTCAAACAGTCACACTCCAAACTCCACTATGGCCAAGACCAAAGAGCTGTCAAAGGACACCAGAAACAAAATTGTAGACCTGCACCAGGCTGGGAAGACTGAATCTGCAATAGGTAAGCAGCTTGGTTTGAAGAAATCAACTGTGGGAGCAATTATTAGGAAATGGAAGACATACAAGACCACAGATAATCTCCCTCGATCTGGGGCTCCACGCAAGATCTCACCCCGTGGGGTCAAAATGATCACAAGAACGGTGAGCAAAAATCGCAGAACCACACGGGGGGACCTAGTGAATGACCTGCAGAGAGCTGGGACCAAAGTAACAAAGCCTACCATCAGTATCACACTACGCCGCCAGGGACTCAAATCCTGCAGTGAAAGACGTGTCCCCTTGCTTAAGCCAGTACATGTCCAGGCCCGTCTGAAGTTTGCTAGAGTGCATTTGGATGATCCAGAAGAGGATTGGGAGAATGTCAGATGAAACCAAAATATAACTTTTTGGTAAAAACTCAACTCGTTGTGTTTGGAGGACAAAGAATGCTGAGTTGCATCCAAAGAACACCATACCTACTGTGAAGCATGGGGGTGGAAACATCATGCTTTGGGGCTGTTTTTCTGCAAAGGGACCAGGACGACTGATCCGTGTAAAGGAAAGAATGAATGGGGCCATGTATCGTGAGATTTTGAGTGAAAACCTCCTTCCATCAGCAAGGGCATTGAAGATGAAACGTGGCTGGGTCTTTCAGCATGACAATGATCCCAAACACACCGCCCGGGCAACGAAGGAGTGGCTTCTTAAGAAGCATTTCAAGGTCCTGGAGTGGCCTAGCCAGTCTCCAGATCTCAACCCCATAGAAAATCTTTGGAGGGAGTTGAAAGTCTGTGTTGCCCAGCGACAGCCCCAAAACATCACTGCTCTAGAGGAGATCTGCATGGGCCAAAATACCAACAACAGTGTGTGAAAACCTTGTGAAGACTTACAGAAAACGTTTGACTTGTGTCATTGCCAACAAAGGGTATATAACAAAGTATTGAGAAACTTTTGTTATTGACCAAATACTTATTTTCCACCATAATTTGCAAATAAATTCATAACAAATCCTACAATGTGATTTTCTGGATATTTTTTTCTCATTTTGTCTGTCATAGTTGACGTGTACCTATGATGAGAATTACAGGCCTCTCTCATCTTTTTAAGTGGGAGAACTTGCACAATTGGTGGCTGACTAAATACTTTTTTCCCCACTGTATGTTAAGAAGGCAGAGCAGGGCCTCCCAAGTGGCGCAGCTGTCTAAGGCACTGCATCGCAGTGCTTGAGGTGTCACTACAGACCCGGGTAGCCGACCGGGAGACCCATGAGGCGGTGCACAGTTGGCCCAGCGTCGTCCTGGTTGGGGGAGGGTTTGGCCGGCCGGGATGTTCTTGTCCCATCGTGCTCTAGCGACTCCTTGTGGCAGGCCAGGCGCCTGCAAGATGACTCTGGTCATCAGTTGGACGGTGTTTCCTCCGACACATTGGTGTGGCTGGCTTCCGGATTAAGCTAGCAGTGCGGCTTGGCAGGGTCATGTTTCGGAGGACGCATGGCTCTTGACCTTCGCCTCTCCTGAGTCCGTACGGGAGTTGCAGCGATAGGACAAGACTGTAACTACAAATTGGGGAGAAAAAGGGGTAAAAAGTATAGACAGACCTCTCCCCATCTTAGGTACTGTTGCATCAATATGTTTTGACCATGATAGTTTACAATCCAGGGTTACTCCAATCGATTTAGTCTACTCAACTTGCTCAATTTCCACATTATTCATTACAAGATTTAATTGAGGTTTAGGGTTTAGTGAATGATTTGTCCCAAATACAATGGGTTTAGTTTTTGAAATATTTAGGGCTAACTTATTTCTTGCCACCCATTCTGAAACTGACTGCAGTTCTTTGTTAAGAATGAAAGCGTATACAGCTGAATAAACAGACACAATATTATTTTACACTTCAGGTACAAAAAAAATAAAAAATAAAATAGAGAATGTCCATTTGGGAGAGATGAGGATTCCTGTGCCACCACCCCGCTGACCAGATGCTCTCGGGGTATGCGAGAACACATGGTCAGACGAGGAGAGAGCAGTAGGAGTAGCAGTGTTTTCAGTGGTAATCCATGTTTCCGTCAGCGCCAAGAAGTCGAGGGACTGGAGGGTAGCATAGGCTGAGATGAACTCTGCCTTGTTGGCAGCAGAACGGCAGTTCCAGAGGCTGCCTGAGACCTGGAACTCCATGTAGGTGGTGCGTGCAGGGACCACCAGGTTAGAGAGGCAGCAGCCACGCGGTGTGAGGCGTTTGTATAGCCTGTGCGGAGAGGAGAGAACAGGGATAGACAGAGGCATAGTTGACAGGCTGCAGAAAATGGCTACAATAATGCAAAGGAGATCGGAATGAAATGAACTAAACATCTGGGAAAGGAGAGAGCGGGGCCTCCCTCACCACAACATCCAAATATAACTCTCCCAACTTCCACCTCAGAAACTATAATTGTTGTAAACTACAGCGGTTCAATGTTTTCTAGGAATAGACTAACTTAGTTTATTCAGCTAGCTAACTAGGTACAGTATTCTTCCATGAAAATCGTCCAGGGCACCTAGTCATAAGACGCCACAGCCAGCTAGCATGCCGGACTCCAACAGCACGGTTTAGCACCAATACTCGGCCACAACAAACCACCAGTGTGTCAACACGCCAAGCAGATCGTTCGTGTCCGTGTCAAACGTTGTGGGTTAGTCCCGACAGCTTGAGCGAGTCCATCATCAACTTATTCAGCCAGTTAGTTAGCTAGAATAGTTAGCATACTAGCTAGCCATTGCTTTCAGAGAAAGAAGAAACCCCTCCTTTCACGGCACGAACACACAGAGAGCCAAACTAACGTTAACTAGTCACCCATGTCCCGAATTCCTTGAACGACTCTAGCTACCAATATGTAAAAATAAAACACAAATGTAGGTTATGACTTACCCCTAGCAGCTACTGTTAGCTAGCCAAGTGCAAAGCTAGCCACTGAATTGACTCAGCCAGTTCGCGTCTGTTCGCTAGGTCGTTCCAGCTATTGTTTACTAGTTGCTATCCAGGTAGCAACAAGCTAGCTAAATTTCAAGCACAGTAGCCACTTACTACCTAACGTTAACGGTTCAGACAATGAGGTTAGAAAACAGCTGAAAGGTAGTTAATTATTGTATGTAATTATTGTAGGCAGCCAGCTGGCGTAATTACAGGCACTCTAAGGCGTGAAACAACTATACCGTTGCTAATAGTTGCCAGTAGCTACCCGCTAGGTAGTGGGTTAGCCAGCTAGCTTCGTGCTTCACCGGGCTCAGCCGAATACAATACTAACCTACAATAATTACATACAACAACCCACGATAACTACCTACAATACCTAACTACAATACCTAACTACAATCTAAATACATAGTTTAAGCCTTACTCGACAAAGCCCAAACTATGTATAAAGCCAAGCTTACCCGACGACCTCACCCGACTACACTACAGATGTTGTTCATGCAGGCAGACACAAGAAAGGTCAACATGAAAGCCCATCAAAGCCCTGTTATAAATAAACAGCAGGGTCTCTGCTGGGTACAGAGGCCTCAACATATTGCTTCACCAAGGTACGGGCAGCTTCTAATACTGCATTCAGTGTCATCATGGACTGTTAGTGTTTCCAAGAACATCCTCAAAACACAACTTTGTATACTACTATTTAATTACTAATCAGGACTGTGTAATAGCTACAATTGATATGAAATGTATCTGAAATTATTACTTTTAGTTGGTGCTGTATGCTACCAAAATAGTGTATGATGGTGGTATTTTAGCATTATTTAGCAAATGTTTTCTAAGCCTCAATTGTGTGAGGTATAATTTTGTACTGATGCACTTGCGGACCGTTTGGCATATGCTTTTCACTCTAATAGCACTCCGGTCTCGTCTACCCGCCCTGACTAAAGCGCCCCAGAATTTATTTACTGAACGTAATCCGTGTTAATTATTGATGACTGATTTAGATCTCCTCTTAAAAAGCACTCCTGTGGGAGAGTACTTACTTTACTGTGCAGTAAGCTTTTAAAGGAGTGGCTTACAACCGCTAAGCGGGCAGGGAGAGGCCATCCAGAAATGTAAATGCTTGCAAAAATATTTTTTCAAAGACGAGATGCATATGGGCTGATATCTAGGCTGGCGGTGGCCACCAAGAGGATAAGCGGGAGGGGTCATAGAGATTCAATATGCAGATGCCCTTATCTCAAACCGTTTCAAAGCTACATTAGGGTGAAAGGGAGACAAATCAAGCATTTATTTTCAATAACACCAGTGGGGGAATTAAGACAAAGCCTAATCTGTAGTAGTGTTGTGTTGATAAATCAAGCCTGACCTACAATGCGAGTAGCACGTGACACAGCGATAATTAGGCATCTGTAGGAGCGGGCGGAATCCTAATGCGGCCGAAGCTTCACAGGTGCTCATCCAGCATGCACAGAACACAAGGAGCGCTAGGGTTTTTGACTTCTAAGCATTTATTGTCAGTCATTAGAGATTTTTAGATTAAGCGGGTGGATAATGGATTGAGTGTGACCTTCGCCGAATGTCATTTGGAATCGGGGGAAGTTAAATAAACCAAAGTTTCCCGTTAATTCTGATAGGCTCCTTAAAGAGAGATTAGACACATCACAGAGATGGCAGGGATTCCTTGAAGTCTAAAGAGACAAGATGAGGGAAACATGTATTGTTTAAATTGCCAGTGCATGCTACATGCAAATCTTACCATTTACTGTTATAAATATGGACTGTATGTGTTTATTGACCTGGTAGTACCCTGTCATATGGATTCAATGTGGAGCTTGAAAATTCTACAAGGTTTGGCTAAAGGTACTTTCCAGAGCATGTAACTATTATTCTGCCAAGGCTTACAATGTATTCCTTCTCATTAATTAAGCAACTGATAACAACCATTCACTAATTTGTGATTTAAAAAAAGTAGAGTTGGATTATTATTATTTTTTAAGTAGAGTGGATTTAAAAAGCCGGTTTAGACAGCACTTGCCCATTCGGTTGTGAGATAATGTGAGGACAATATTCCCCAAACATTGCTAGAGTGTTTCTAGTCCAGCATAATGACTGAACTGGTCAAAAGTTAATTTGCATTTGAGTTGTGATATTAATTAAGACTGTCTAGGGTGTCCCGACCATCACATGAATCTCTCACCATAGCATCCACGTCACCAGGGATTATTCTGGAACTGTTTACTTCCATTTGCAGCATGTCATAACTCGACACTTTCCCAGGCAGGGCATAAGGGAACATTTTCATGTGGTTGTGAAATAATCTAATTAGAATGTTTCTAGTCAAGCATACTGGTTATTTAAGATAAATGCACGTCTCATGCCAAGTAATCAAGGACCAAGATCTAGAAACATTGCTAAATGGTTAGTTCCTGACAAGTTTAAAGAAGGATCAGTCTCAGTCCAGTCTGCACAGACATAATAATAATAATATGCCATTTAGCAGACGCTTTTATCCAAAGCGACTTACAGTCATGTGTGCATACATTTTTACATATGGGTGGTCCCGGGGATCGAACCCACTACCCTGGCGTTACAAGCGCCATGCTCTACCAATTGAGCTACAGAGGACCACATTACAGCAGGGTTCTCCAACTTCCAAATAACTTTTTATCCAACTACAGCCAACTATAGATAATGCGTTGGGTCGTTTTTTCTTAGCTCAGACCCACTATATGTGGCCAATTTTACATATTAAATAGGGACCAACTGCGAAAAACTATGTCTAGCAGTGACCAACTGAGACTACACAATGGGCAGATTATTTCAACAACAATCCATTGACTGTTGGGTTGGCTGCAGATGGATGGGTGTGTAGAAGCCATACCCTTATGGGGTCCCTATCTTTGGTCCTGAAAGCGAATGAGTCTCGTAGAAAACCCTCTCTCTGGCCCTGAGACAGAGAGACACAAACTTTTGAGAAACTCTCCAGCTCAGCAGAGGCTAGCATCCCCTGGTTTCACACCTCCGTGGCCCTGGCTACTCCATTGCTAGGGGGTTGCCAAGGGCCCTTCCAGAACACTCTACCCTGGCTAGAGCCATGTGACCTGGTTAGCCAATAACAGGTTGTACTTGGTGGGGATCTCAATCCCCCAACAAAGTCTGTGCTTTAGTTGAACTTGGGGTTGCAGAGAGACAACAGTTAATAAGAACTCTACACCACCTCAACTCATTTCTGGACCTTCCACATGGACAATCCTCCACCATGGACTCCCTAACTGTGTGTTAGTGCGTAACTGATAGCAAAACCACTATTCACTGCAACACTTTCACCTATCCTTCAATCTGTAAAGCCATGTGTGTGTCTGTCTTGAGGGTGGAATAAAGTGTGGATTGTATCCATGTCTCCTGCTTTTCATTCTACGTCCTCTAACCTGGGCGCTTAGACAGTTCTACCTATATTTTAAACCTCTTTCGAGACATTTTACATTTACATTTTAGTCATTTAGCAGACGCTCTTATCCAGAGCGCATTAGTGAGTGCATACATTACTATTATTATTTTCATGCTGGCCCCCCATGGGAATTGAACCCACAACCCTGGCGTTGTAAACGCCATGCTCTACCAACTGAGCTACATCCCTGCCGGCCATTCCCTCCCCTACCCTGGACGACGCTGGGCCAATTTCCGGTTTCCGAGCTGGTCATGGGTGCACCTCAGCCACGCTCAAGGTCCTAAACGATATTATAACCGTGATCGATAATAGACAGTACTGTGCAGCCGTCTTCATTGACCTGGCCAAGGCTTTCGACTCTGTAAAACCACTGCATTCTTATTGGCAGACTAAATAGCCTTGGTTTCTCAAATGACTCCCTAGCATGGTTCACCAACTACTTCTCCGATAGAGTTCAATGTGTCAAATCGGAGGGCCTGTTGTCTGGACCTATGGCAGTCTCTATGGGGGTGCCACAGGGTTCAATTCTTGGGCCGACTCTTTTCTCTGTGTATATCAATGATGTCGCTCTTGCTGCTGGTGACTCTCAGATCCACCTCTACGCAGACGACACCATTTTGTATACATCTGGCCCTTCATTGGACACTGTGTTAACAAACCTCCAAACGAGCTTCAATGTCATACAACGCTCCTTCTGTGGCCTCCAACTGCTCTTAAACACTAGTCAAACTAAATGCATGCTCTTCAATCGAACGCTGCTGGCACCCGCCCACCCGACTAGAATCACTACTCTCGACGGGTCTGACCTAGAGTATGTGGACAACTACAAATACCTAGGTGTCTGGTTAGACTGTAAACTCTCCTTCCAGACTCACATTAAGCATCTCCAATCCAAAGTTAAATGTAGAATCGGCTTCCTATTTCGCAACAAAGCCTCCTTCACTCATGCTGCCAAACATGCCCTCGTAAAACTGACTATCCTACCGATCCTTGACTTCGGCGATGTCATTTACAAAATAGCCTCCAACACTCTACTGGACAGTGCCATCCGTTTTGTCACCAAAGCCCCATATACTACCCACCACTGTGACCTGTACGCTCTTGTTGGCTGGTCCTCACTACATATTTGTCGCCAAACCCACTGGCTCCAGGCCATCTATAAATCACTGCTAGGCAAATCTCTGCCTTATCTTAGCTCATTGGTCACCATAGCAACACCCACCCGTAGTGTGCGCTCCAGCATGTATATCTCACTGGTCATCCCCAAAGCCAACACCTCCTTTGGCCGCCATTCCTTCCAGTTCTCTGCTGCCAATGACTGGAACGAACTGCAAAAATCTCTGAAGCTGGAGACTCTTATCTCCCTCACTAACTTTAAGCATCAGTTGTCATAGCACCTTACCGATCACTGCACCTGTACACAGCCCATCTGAAATTAGCCCACCCAACTACCTCATCCCCATATTGTTAATTATTTTGCTCATTTGCACCCCAGTATCTCTATTTGCACATCATCTCTTGCACATCTATCATTCCAGTGTTAATACTAATTGTCATTATTTTGCACTATGGCCTATTTGTTGCCTTACCCCCATAACTTGCTACATTTTTGACTTTATGTTTTGTTTTACCCCATATGTAACTCTGTGTTGTTGTTTTTATCGCACTGCTTTGCTTTATCTTGGCCAGGTCGCAGTTGTAAATGAGAACTTGTTCTCAACTGGCTTACCTGGTTAAATAAAGGTGAAATTAAAAATAAAAATACAATAAAGAATGTGCGCCGCCCCATGGGTCTCCCAGTCGCGGCCGGCTATGACAGAGCCTGGAGACCATCACCAGTTGGTGGCGCTCTTGAAGGCTTTTGTTCCAACACTTGCTTCAAATAATCAACTAATCATGGTCTGGAGTGGACCAATATTACTTTAATCAGGTGTGATATTGCTGGGTTGGACCAAAAACCTGCACACACAATAGCGCTTCAGAACCAGAGTTGGAGACCAACTGCATTAAATCAATGCTATCCTGAACCTCCCAGAAACTAACCTGGTGGTTCAGTTGGTTTGTGCTTTAGCCAACTTCTATCTTTGTGTTCAAATTATGACAACAGAATAGTTGGGTAAAGTACATACATTTTAGGACAGAAACAAAAATGAGCTGGGGGTCAGATGTGTCTTCAGCACCATGGCACAATTCTCTATCTCTCTCTATGTGAGTGGTGAACTCTCTGGGCTAGCCTGGCGGAACCAGCCTGATCACTACATTCACCATTCTATTTCACTTCACATATCTCTGAGCGGCTCTCTCTGGGGACTTCCTCTGAGAGTTGGGGACACCGACTGGCTTAATCGTATGTGACGGGTGAGTCCATATTCGCGCCAGTCCCAGAACTCAATCATGGTCACTGTGAAATCCACCACAAATTCCCTGTGAATCAACTGTGTTGAGTTACAGTAAAAACAAAGAACTCACCTACCTCTGTGTTCCAGTTATTTCACAGTGGACCTGTAATAATAAGGTTTGGCTCGTTGCCAATTGATCTCTTTTGCAAGGTGTCTGAAAGCTCTCATCATTTTTACCCCAGGCAAGGCCAGACTGAGGTTAGCTCTTTAATCTGGTGAGAGCTAATGATAGCTTCATAGGGGCAAGTACTACCCCCCCCCCCCCCCCCCCTTCTACTTCTCCCCACCCACCCCCATCCGTTATGCCCATATACAGCAGTCTACCTTATATCACCCAACTCAAAAACGCAGCATTTTACACCAATGAATATTCAATGACTTTCCCATCCAAAAAGAAAAAAGAGACCACACACACTCAAAGTTACACACACTGTAGGATTGGGTCAAATAAATTCCTTGGCAAGCAAAATATGCAAATCCTCTTTGTCCTGTAATCGAAGTGAAATTACAAGAGTAGTCAAGAATGGCAGAGTCGCAGAACACTTTACCCCTTGAAATGGTGAACCAACGAATGTTCCATATGATTCCACCCACTGGGCACACACTGGTTGAATCAACGTTGTTTCCACGTCATTTCAACAGGTTAGCACCTGCTGTCTCGAACTCTGAATGCTCGGCTATGAAAAGCCAACTGACATTTCCTCCTGAGGTGCTGACCTGTTGCACCCTCTATAACCACTGTGATTATTATTTGACCCTGCTAGTCATCATAGAGCGTTTGAACATCTTGAAGAACGATCTGGCCTTAATGGCCATGTACTCTTATAATCTCCACCCGGCACAGCCAGAAGAGGACTGGCCACCCCTCAGAACCCGTTCCTTGCCGGTTCCTCTCTAGGTTTCTTCCTAGGTTCCAACCATTCTAGGGAGTTTTTCATAGCCACCATACTTCTAGCTTACATCTGCATTGCTTGCTCTCTGGGGTGTTAGGCTGGGTTTCTGTATAAGCACATTGTGACATCTGCTGATGTAAAAAGGACTTTATAAATACATTTGATCGGTGAATTTGATTGAATAGCTATTGAATTGACATCTGTGCCCAGTGGGAAGTCTCCAAGAATAATATTGATTACTCATAAGCAGGTTGACGTTTATTGTCATGAGTCTTGCCCTGGAGGCCGAACTAAGCGGTTTCCACTGGTAAAAATTGGCTATACTGTATATCGTAAAAAATCATGAAAACAAAAATGTGCTTATTGGTCTTAATTTAAGGTTAGTGTTAGGCATTAGGGTTAGCAGTGTGGTCAAGGTTAATGTTAGGCATTAGGGTTAGCAGTGTGGTTAAGGTTAGTGTTAGACATTAGGGTTAGCAGTGTGGTTAAGGTTAGTGTTAGGCATTAGGGTTAGCAGTGTGGTTAAGGTTAGGGTTAGGCATTAGGGTTAGCAGTGTGGTTAAGGTTAGGGTTAAGCTTAAAATCAGCTGCCTCCAGTACATGAGTCTTCTCAATAAATGCCAACCTGCGACTCATAACCAGCACCTTGTAACTGTATGGACCAAAATGGATATCACATTGCCTACAGAAACTGCATTGAACAACACTGCATTTCACACACTCAACTTCGACGGACAGTATACAGTACACTGCATTTTCTGGCTGATATCCAAGACATATTTTTGCAGTAAAACTTTGAACTTAGCTAAGGTTTCAAAATAATGCAAATACGTTTCATTTGTTTTGGTGCAATTTAAAAAAAAATGTGTTTCTTTATGTGAATTTTTATCAACCTCAAACTCAATTATCAGTTTCTTTTGACTCACAGTCTCATCTCGTGTGTGAATGTCACAGTGACAGTGGTAAAGTTCCTCAGAGTCAATATAATTAAAGGCAATAGGTCACATGGATCGATGGAGCCATGAGTGATGTATTTTCAAATGCAGAGCGATGCATTATGTAATAACAATAGTAAAATAAAAAATAAATTTCACCCCCACTTTCACCCACTTCATCAAAGCGACAGCTGATGGAGTTACGATTTAATTTTCAAATTTCGCCATAACTGTGTTTGCAAATTTTTGTGCTTGTGAAAAGAAAATAAGGTAATTGTAGACACTGGGTTAAAGGTACACACTGTAACTTTTATTTCCAGTCAAAAGTAACTTCATATCCATGGGGGATGTCATATCCAAGGGGGGGGCACACATGTGTGATCCTTTCGCTAGTCACAACACATCCACAAAAGGTCAAAAGTACTTTTGGAATGCAGCTCTTGCACGTGGAGAGAGCAACCTTGGGTGGTGGAAACAAAGGTTACATCGACTCTCATTGCCATAGAGCCAACAGATGGACATGTTGACAAACTCCCTTCATACAGAATATGTTTCCGTATGGGGCCAAAAAGCTGTCTGTCTTGGTACCCATTAGTTTACAAACCTTTAACCATGTGAAATGTATGAGAGTGTGTGAGGTATCAATACAGTACTTTGTGTTTTCTGGCCCACTGCCTTGTCCCTCGATTTCCCATCAATTGAAAGTGTGCACTACTTGACTTGACCAATCGTTGTAATCCAAGGGTCAATTCTGTTGATACAGCAGAGCTAAATATAAAAAAAAACTCAGTCTTTACTTTGTTAGTACTATTGGTAGAAAAATAGATGGCACTTTGGAGCATTATGTAAATATGTAACTGCAAATAAGATTGGATATGTAGTAACCACGCATTAGATTAAAGGGTCAATCTGCAGTTCAAACAACAACAAAATTGTCAAAGACTCCAGCCACCCTAGTCATAGACTGTTCTCTCTGCTACCGCACGGCAAGTGGTACCGGAGTGCCAAGTCTAGGTCCAAAAGACTTCTCAACAGCTTCTACCCCCAAGCCATAAGACTCCTGAACAGCTAATCATGGCTACCCGGACTATTTGCACTGCCCCCCCACCCCATCCTTTTTACGCTGCTGCTACTCTGTTAATTATTTATGCATAGTCACTTTAACTCTACCCACATGTACATATTACTTCAACTACCTCAACTAGCCGGTGCCCCCGCACATTGACTCTGCACCGGTACCCCCCTGTATATATAGCCTCCCTACTGTCACTTTATTTTTACTTCTGCTCTTTTTTTTCTCAACACTTTTTTTTGTTGTTGTTGTTTTATTTTTACTTTTTTTGTTTAAAATAAATGCACTGTTGGTTAAGGGCTGTAAGTAAGCATTTCACTGTAATGTCTGCACCTGTTGTATTCGGCGCATGTGACCAATACATTTTGATTTGATTTGATTTGATTTGAAACCAGCACCATTCCTCAGTTGATTTGGTAATCAGCTGAGGAATGGGGCTGGAGAAATGTAACCGCTCTCAAATGTATAGACAGAGCTATGGATGCAAAATTACAGTTTTAACCATGTTTTAAAGCTTTACAGTGTTTGTTTACAATTACATTGTTTGTGAACAATGGAGTAAAAAAAGCTTATATTTTCGGTTCTGATGGGGTATGACAGTTAAACTAAGCAGGAGACATTTCGAAGTTATATTCTTCAAGATTCAAAGGCTATATATCATTAATTTAAAAGTATACATTATACATTTATATCATTCATTTAATTTAACATCATCATTCCCTCTTTGAATAACCACATTTTCATGCACATACAAACCCATACATTGAGATAAACACACACAAATCTGATTATCATTTATTAATATTGAAACAATAACCAAAAGTATTAAATACAGCAATCCAGTTCTGTGTGAAAATGACAAATATTACTCTATTCCTTTGTTTCATAGGCTATTTCAAAGGATGAGAAAATTAATTCTCATGTATATTCCTTTGGCTTGTTGTTTGAGTCCCTTTGGTATGGGAACACTTCAATTATCTGTCATGTCAGATATCTGCTTTAGAAAACGAGCGAATGATATTGCTTTATAGGGTCACTAAAATCTACTGTAGCTGTATTGGATTTGAATCTACATTTTTTAAACTCATTTCAAAAACTAAATTGATACCACCTGAAAAATTCAACAGGTTGCACGCTGGTTATTTGCCTGGACAGGTGCGCAGCAAAGGTTGAACAAGCAGTTTGCCTCCCAAGTTCACATATCCGCTTTATGCCAATGTTTTAGCAAAACAAGCACAGTGATCCCCGGTGGGAGACGTTTTATATGCGTAACTAATCAATTTCTAATGGATTTATTATCGACACAGAAATCAAGAGATAACAATTTATTGTCTGCGGATCATTTACGGAGAGCGGGAGAGCTAATCCTACATGGGTTAGCTGCTCTACTAGCCGGACATCAAGTGGCTCGATAGAGTAATGCAGGTGTGTGCGCGTGTGTGGAAAGCATCTTATCTGGGATGCTGCCCACTTCCCCTCTCCCCTCTCGCTTGCGCGCTCGGAGCTGCACGCTCTCCAGCCATCGCCAGGAGCAGTGTGTGGTAGGCTACAATATGACAACAGCAGCGCTGGCTTTCTAAAGAAAGCTTAGCTCTCACTTTTCTGTCTGTCTCATTACCGCTCCCATTGTCTCTTGCGACAGCGGGAAAAGGAGCAGGCACCTACTCTCCTCCTCACCATTTAGTATGAATATTATTATAATTTTTTGCTGCACACAGATGTTCATTTTAGCACTTTTAGTTCACTTGGGGCCTGTATTTGGAATAAGAAAGCATTGCTGTTTCTGACTGGAGAGAAGGAAGATACGACTCATCTGGATTTCCTAAGGAATTTTATCTGGATGCTTTGGTAAGTGGTCATGTGCGTCGCATACAAATACTGCAGGCTATCACACTATGTCGTTATCAATTGATAAATGCCTGTTTGTCGACAAGTGTACAATTCCATCACTTACTTATCATTCTCCTTTTTGTCATTTAAATACAGTTACCGAGGCGTTTGAATTCATCAGCCGGGGTATATAGTAAGTAGCATTTAGACTTTTCCTCGCATTGTTTTTTGCAGAGATGTTGCCTACTTTCAGAAGTGGCGGGTTTATGAGTTGTGTAAGCTATTTTAATTGCAAGTTATGTAGGCCTATTGTGACCCGATATTATTGACATGCCATGGCATAGGCACACAAAGCGCGCATTTCAGCTCATCATGGAAGTGCGATGTTGGATGCTTTTTAGACGAGCACTTGTTCACTATGCCCTTAGATTATACCGTCGAAGTTATGGTATCTGTTCATAATTATGAAGATATCTGTTCGGCTACCTACATTATCCACTAATTGCCAAAATGCCAGCACACCCCTTTTCAATATTTCATGTCTGCCTTACAGTTACTTATCTTAGCCTAGGCTACTTGTTTTCAAAAGAGAAGGCGGAGAGGTGGTCCATGTATGCCTATTTGTTGTCCACATGCTTGATGAAAGCAATGCTGTGATGCCCCCATTTTTTAAGACGCAAAATAGACCTATCACTGTGAAGTTGCGGGACATGTGTGGAAACTTCTCTTGAAATGTGCTACTGTATGTGTTGGGGAGGTAAATTGGGAGGAGGTGGGGTGTGTAGGCTATGTATGTGCAAAGTTAATCACTTGGGGGTGTTAAATTATTCCAGTGGTGTGTGTTTGTGTGTGTGTGTGTGTGTGTGCGCGCGCGTGCGTGTGCATGCGTGTGCACACGCAAGGAGGTGTGTGGATGGATGGGTGGTGGCTGAGTGAGCGAGTTTGCTGGTTCTCGCTGCTCACCCTTTGACAGACAATTTACATGTAATCTCTTATTGTTGAATCACTGCTGATGCACATAAAGAGCCTTGCCCACTGCTGCACTGAGAGGGGGCATGTTTGTTTGCGCTCAATCAATGTCATGTGAATCTGCACTGTTCTGATATTGTACATTCTGTGTTGCATTCTTTCTCGTGGGGAGAGTTGAGTGGGTTATCCCGCATAATCGTCTCTCAATTTTACTCAGATTAAATCAGTGTGAAATGCAATGGCAGTGTATCAAATCAAAGTAAACTAATTAAATGCCCTGATGATGAAACTGCTGTTGGCAGGGGTGGACTGGGACAAGAAATCGGCCCTGGAATTTCTAACACACTGATCCATTTCTTTCCTCGAAGGCCCCAACACCAGCCTATTTTTTCCCTTGAGGTCCTCATTATTAGCCAGAGAATGGTCATTTTGCACACAAAAAAACAAGTTAGACAGCCAAAGGCAGACTGACCATCTGGCATTTCGGGCAAATGCTAGATGCCAGATGGCCAGTCCGCTTGTGGCTGTTGGGCTTAACCATTGAAACCCTTGGAGGGGGATGCTGAAACCACCTTTTGGTTAATATTGTGCTTCCTATACACCTAAGAGAGGCAGTTAGATGTGAAAGTGAAAGAAGGCAATGGAAAGTCATACAGCTCTCCACTGTACTGCAGAGTGACACAGGGTTATTTGAGAATGACCGTAAAGACAATGTGATAGCCTTATAGGCCTCCCTGACCCCGGGAGATGGAGGGAGGATAGTGTTGCCCATCAATATGGACTACATGGAGTCAAGCATGATATATACACAACAACATGCAGGCAATGACATATTGTCAACCGTGAATATTACCTACCTACCTACCTACCTACCTACCTACCTACCTACCTACCTACCTACCTACCTACCTACCTACCTACCTACCTACCTACCTACCTACCTACCTACCTACCTACCTACCTACCTACCTACCTACCTACCTACCTACCTACCTACCTACCTACCTACCTACCTACCTACCTACCTACCTACCTACCTACCTACCTACCTACCTACCTACCTACCTACCTACCTACCTACCTACCTACCTACCTACCTACCTACCTACCTACCTACCTACCTACCTACCTACCTACCTACCTACCTACCTACCTACCTACCTACCTACCTACCTACCTACCTACCTACCTACCTACCTACCTACCTACCTACCTACCTACCTACCTACCTACCTACCTACCTACCTACCTACCTACCTACCTACCTACCTACCTACCTACCTACCTACCTACCTACCTACCTACCTACCTACCTACCTACCTACCTACCTACCTACCTACCTACCTACCTACCTACCTACCTACCTACCTACCTACCTACCTACCTACCTACCTACCTACCTACCTACCTACCTACCTACCTACCTACCTACCTACCTACCTACCTACCTACCTACCTACCTACCTACCTACCTACCTACCTACCTACCTACCTACCTACCTACCTACCTACCTACCTACCTACCTACCTACCTACCTACCTACCTACCTACCTACCTACCTACCTACCTACCTACCTACCTACCTACCTACCTACCTACCTACCTACCTACCTACCTACCTACCTACCTACCTACCTACCTACCTACCTACTGTGATTGTATGTGATTTCAATGGGTCTTTCTCCATTTTAATTGTTTTATACTGTTCAATCCAACGTCAACCAAAACATATTTTCTGCATTTCCTGCACTCATTTGTTATAATTTCCACACTGTGCTGCATGATATGGGCAAAAATCTAGTAAACCCTTAAACTGTTGGAATCATGGAAATATAATTATTATTCTAATTCTGTAGTTGGAATGCATAACAACAAATGAAAAAGCCAGAGAGGAATTATTGTGACAGGGTAGGAACCAAAGTGTTGTTCAGTGTTTCCCAGGGGACCCTAATTAGATGTTACATTATATGCTAGCTGACATATTCATGCTTTGCCTATTCCTCTCTGATTTAGAAGATACCGTTGCACAAACAGCATGCTGATCTAAGCCTACACCAGCACTGGTGGTGAAGGTCGGCAACATTACCTCTTCGACACTGATTCTCAACACAGGGGCCCCACAAGGGTGCATCCTCTGGGCACGTCCCCATCCTCATCAACGGGGCCGCCGTGGAGACGGTCAAAAACGTCCAAGTTTCTCGACGTACACATCTCAGAGGAGCTGAAATGGTCAAACCATACGGACACCGTGGTGAAGAAGGCACGTCAGCGACTCTTCAACTTCAGGATGCCAAAGAAATTTGGCCTGTCCCCGAGGGCCCTCACAGTGTTCTACAGGAGCACCATCGAGAGCATACTGTCGGGCTGCATCACAGCCTGGTATGGCAACTCCACCGCCACGGACCACAAGGCGCTACAGAGGGTGGTAGGCTCAGCCGAACGCACCATCGGGTGCACACGGTCTGCCCTCCAGAACACCTACAACACCAGGTGTCGCAGAAAGGCCAATATGATCATCAGGGACCCCAGCAACCCGAGCCATGGCCTGTTCTCCCCGTTTCCATCATTCAGGCGCAGGCAGTATAGGAGCATCACGGCAGAAACTATAAAACTGGCCAATAGCTTCTACCCCCAGACCATCAGACAGCTGAATATCCACCACTAGTCAGCTACCTGCTAACCCTAACCCTGCATTGTTGGAGCTCAAGAATGTCACTGTACCCTGTAATTACATCTGCAACCCTGTATATGTGACTATTAAAGTCTCTAATCTAATCTAATCTGGTATCAGGCTGTATTAGCTAGCTACGTTTGCTCTGACTTTGAGTATATTTAGCTAGCTAGCTAGCCAGCTAACTAGCGATTAGCATTAGCGGCTAACAATATTTATTTGAGCCACTACTAAGAAAAGATAAACTAGCTATTGGCAGACATTAAGAGACCCAAACTAACAGTGTAATTATAGAACATGGATTTACATTAAGAAACAAAGTGGAAATCAGCATTGTTGTCACCAACATCTTGTTGCATCTGACCACGCAGACAGAGTGAACGGCATGGCAAGTACTTGTGACAAATGCTCTCCTTGAGTGACAGTGGGCAGGGCTTGGTGTGGAAAGTGCATGGGGAAGCAACATGCAGGAGGAGAGGGAGAGAGACGACTCAAGTAGCAAACAGAGTAAACTATAAAAACTGACAATACTTTCGCTGGAGTGGCGTATCACATTTAACAAAACATTGAAATACCGTTATAGAAGGTAAAGTAAAACCCTAAACCGGTCCATGCATCAATACCGGTATATAGTCAAATACGGTATACCGCCCAGCCCTAGTCAAGCATGTCTTGATAGTTGCATTGAAGTCGTCTCATCTTTGACCTTGTTTGATTGAGGAAAGTCAACTATTCCTTTTAGTAGCACGGCAAGATCACACACGATAGACATCTGCAACCAAGTGTCGACGCTCGCTCACTACCAGAAACAATGTTTCACACACATTTCCTTAACCATCTTAGATCATCCATGTTGTGCTACAGTATATTCTATAAGATGAAAAGACAAAGCAGTGAGGCAGAGAGCGGTATTTCATCATGCATGCACCTGTCAATTAGCAGTACAGTAGTTTCGCTTGTGGAAACGTGCTAACAAGAACAGGAGTGACATACTGCCCATGGCAACAGAGAAAAATACATAAATCCCTCACAGCAATTGGAAAACAAATGAGCATTGCAGCATGTACAGTATACGCCACTACTATCTCAGCTATCCCTTCCAGGTTAAATTGCAATTTGGCTGAGGCATTCATGAGACTAGTGCTTTAGGAGATGTGAGGGAAAGGTCCGTTTTCTCAGAGAAAGGGGATTTTCAACTTTCATTCACTCTGTGAATTTTTTAGGGGAAAGCTTTTAAGGATTAGTCCCAGGTAAGTATTTTTCCCACCATTCAATCCGGGCAGCTGTAGTCCCATTTCATAAATTGCCCACCATTCGACAATTTTCTGCCATCTTCGCCCTGAGTGCTACTCCCTGAATCTATTAGCTGGCCTTGCATCCGTCATTGTTGGAGGGGGCTTTAAGCAACAAGATAGAAGGGGTGGGGAAAGAAGGCTCTTGCCCATGTGCTTGCTGAGAAGTGCGCAGTACATCAAAGTGGACCGCGATCATAAGCCCGCTGCTGGCGTACGAGTGTTAACTCCAAATTTCTGCAAAGCTCTTCCCCCGCTTAATTATCCTTAGACACCGATAGCTCAACTGCGTCGAGAGAGAAGCAAGCTATAATTATGTGTTATGAAATTCTTCCAGGTGACATAATCGGGCCATGGCTTAGTGATAGCCGAGGATTGTCACAACAGCAGCAAATAAACAAGTGTCACACTCTAATTTCACTGGTAATCGACTTTAGTATGTAAATGTTTGTTTCCATGCTGAGACAATAGTCTGAATTTACTAACAAGCAGTAAAGTAGAAGGATATGGATAATGAAGTTGCCCATATTCCCAGCCACTGATAGCAGACGTTATCTACAGTAGAATCATGGCATTGACTCCACTGTTACTGTACAGGCATATGTAAGGTACCACATCCGGTACTGCTATGATGTCCTCATATTGTCCTCTACATACTGTAAATAACACACCTTGATTACAAGCCCACTCGTTATGCTACATCAGATGCCCAACTCCCGGGGGCCGTTTTATAATGAGGATGTACTGACAGATAATAAGATACACCTGGCGCAGGCGCTTTCAGGAAATGTTGATTCATCCCTAAATAAAATGATTCTCCCTGCTAACATGAAAGAGATAAATATCTCTCCCTCTGTCACATCACCTTGTCTCTCACGGTGGCAAATGTTTTTCATTTATCCATCTGCTTCCAACACTTTTAGATGTGGCGTGTTTTCATTCGGGGGCTGACGTCTCTCAGCCCCCATTTCTCATCACCTGAAGAGTGGCTTCTGGCTTTAAAATGAGACAAAAAATATGTGGACCCCCTGGTGTTGGCCCACGGAGGCCCCTGAACCTAATGACTCTTCAGACAGGCTCATATCACAGTGTGTTACCATTTTATGGCTAGTGGTACAACTGCTCCCAGACTTGGCAGCTGTTTTAGCCAGGCGTGTTAGTGCATTGAGAAGCTTGGGTGCCTGTGTGTGTGCATGCCTGTGTGTGTGTGTTTGTTTTGAATGGTTGGTTGTGGGGGTGGGGTCGTGTTGATTTACAGCCTGAGCCCTCGTGCTGATTCTTCAATACATACATCAGCTGTCTGGAGATGTATAATTTGATGGATGCACATGCATCTAGTCAACCATTTCATGCACATACTGTATACAGTACACTGTGCACGATCAATTGAATTCACACACAGGCCAACAGACTTGCAGGCAAACACAAACAAACGAAGCACACACACATAAATATAACTAATTTTTTCTCTGGTGTTGATTGGAAAAACTGTGAAATGAAACCCCTCACCTACACGTCTGCCCACCCGCTTATTTATCAGCCGCTGGGTGCCGCTCGTAAATCAGACGTTTATTAAGTTGTTAAACGACTACTTCTGCCTATCGCAAGTGACATCAGTGCCATTAAGCCTGAGGTATACGACACGCTAGGAGGGAACGTGAGCTATTGCCGTTGCTCCTTGTGCTATTCAATTAAACAACTTGATGCTTCATGACTTTTTTAAAGTCCGCTTTCCCTTTATTTCCTCTCTTCTTCACCCCTCCCTCCATTCCTCGGCAGCGTTGCTCTGATGAAATTTAGAGGAGCAGGGATTGATTGCAGGGAGGAAGCACAGGGGAGTGAGGGAAACACTGCAGCGGATCTATGTTGCTGAGGATCAATTCTCGCCTTTGCATACTGTAGAGACTTATACCACCAGACTTAAGCTTTATTCGTTACTCGGGCTGAAGTAAGTCAAGGAAACACTGTTTACTTCCAAGCATGCAAAGGTTTCAAAGGCATTAACGTGTACAGCTTAAACCAGGGCATAGCATAATTTATTTGTTTGGACTCTGTATATATCCAGTTGCCTATTACATTCAAAGCAATACAGGGATCATCAACTAGATTCAGCTGCGGGATGATTTTTTCCTGAGTGGATGGTCAGGGGGCCAGAACAAAATTACTAGTAATTTGTAGACTGCAAATTGACCGCAAAAAGCCCAAACAGATATAATATTTGACTAAAACATAATAATTTCAAACATTGCTTACATTTGTATACGATCACATTATGCGTGGGAATACTTTGGAACAGATTTCTAAAATAAAAATTACTTGGAGATGACTTGCTGGTGTATTTACAAAAAAATCTGGAACCCTGCCTTAGGGTTTATTAGAATATGTCTGAGTAAGAAGCAAATGTAGGTGAAATTGCCAGTAGGTACTTTTTGGGGAAAATATATCTTGGCTTGGTTTCTACTGAACCTGAAGGAAATGTTGTGGCTTGGTACACACTTTGAGCAGAGTTATTTTGCCCGTTGCATCATTTCACTGGAAGGCAAATAGTGCCTCCAACCCAGGGTCAGCCAAGCATGCTTTTTTAAAATTCACCTCAACTGAGAACTGTGGATATGTTTCCCCTCCTGTAGTGGACTTTGCTTTCGCCTGCAGGACACCAGCAGCAATCTTGTGCTCACTCTGCCAAAAGTACTCTCCTTTCGGTCAAACCTGACAGGATCTCGTAAAAAATGACAAAAACTGACAGAAAGAGAAAAGACAAGATAAGGTGAGACTTGGGAGCCTTGAGCATCACCCTGTAATCAGAATCTAGGCCTATGTGTGGTTGGTTTGAGAACTGTGCTAATTAGCGCCAAATGTTACCTTGATAGATCATGGCCACAGGCTGCTGTATTAGGTGATAGCATGGCTAATGATTTTTCCAAAGGGCAAACGCCAACCCCATCATATATTTGGATCTTCTTTGTGGTCTGCATGTACAGTACGACACCAGAGGTGGATCCTGTATGTCTGTTCATGTTCCTCTGAAGGGATTATTTTGCTCCTAGCCGCTCTGAAGGTTTTCAGATGGGAGCGATATGTTGAGTGTTAGCATTTTGTAATCCGTGAGGAACCGAGCAGAAGGAAGAAAGTGTGAGGGTTAAAGGAAATAATATTGCAGGCATGCCTGAGCCAGGCCACTCTGCACAGCTCCATGTTGCTGCCTCGACCCGAACACAATAAATCAATTAGACACTCGGTTGTTATCCCAGGTACTTTCACTGTGAGGAAGAGGATAGAGAGATTTAGAAAGAACGAATGAAAGAAAGAAAGAAAGAAAGAAAGAAGTAAATAAATAAATATAAAAGGAGGGAGGTGAACATGGATGCCGGCTCGACCTGTTCTTTGTCAGATCGATACCATGTGACCCGCTGATAACACCTATACCTCTCAGGCCAAATGAAATGAAATCCAATTTTATTTGTCACATGCAACTGGTGTATACTTTACTGTGAAATGCTTACTTACGAGCCCTTTCCCAACCATGCAGAGTTAAAAAGTAAGAAAATATTTTAAAAAATAAATAAATAAATAAATAAACATACACTGTTTTGACTACTTTGTTTCGACCTACAGTGAGTATACAAAACATGAAGAACTCTTTACATGACATAGACTGAATAGGTGAATCCAGGTGAAAGCTATGATCCCTTATTGATGTCACTTGTTAAATCCACTTCAATCAGTGTAGATGAAGGGGAGGAGACAGGTTAAAGAAGGATTTTTAAGCCTTGAGACAATTGAGACATGGATTGTGTATGTGTGCCATTCAGAGCGTGAATGGGCAAGACAAAATATTTTGTCACAGGGTATGGTAGTAGTTGACAGGCGCATCGGTTTGTGTCATGAACTGCAACGCTGCTGTGTGTATCAAGAATGGTCCACCACCCAAAGGCCATCCAGCCAACTTGACACAACTGTTGGAGTCAACATGGGACAGCATCACTGTGGAACGCTTTCAACACCTTGTAGAGTCCATGCCCCAACGAATTGAGGCTGTTCTGAGGGCAATTGGGTTGAGGTCAGGTGATTGTGGAGGCCAGGTCATCTGATGCAGCACTCCATCACTCTCCTTCTTGGTAAAATAGCCCTTACACAGCCTGGAGGTGTGTTGGGTCATTGTCCTGTTGAAAAACAAATGATAGTCCCACTAAGCCCAAACCAGATGGGATGGCGTATCGCTGTAGAATGCTGTGGTAGATGCCATGCTGGTTAAGTGTGCCTTGAATTATAAATAAAACAGTGTCACCAACAAAGCAACCCCACACCATAGTACCTCCTCCTCCATGCTTTACGGTGGGAAATACACATGCAGAGATCATCCGTTCATCCACACCGTGTCTCACAAAGACACAGCAGTTGGAACCAAAAATCTCAAATTTGGACTCCAGACCATAGGACACATTTCCACCTGTCTAATGTCCATTGCTCGTGTTTCTTGGCCCAAGCAAGTCTCTCCTTCTTATTGGTGTCCTTTAGTAGTGGTTTCTTTGCAGCAATTTGACCATGAAGGCCTGATTCACACAGTCCCCTCTGAACAGTTGATGTTGAGATGTGTCTGTTACTTGAACTATGTGAAGCATTTATTTGGGCTGCAATTTCTGAGGCTGGTAACTCTAATTAACTTATCCTCTGCAGCAGAGGTAACTCTGGGTCTTCCATTCCTGTGGTGGTGCTCATGAGAGCCAGTTTCATCACAGCGCTTGATGGTTTTTGCGACTGCACTTGAAGAAACTTTCAAAGTTCTTGAAATGTTCTGTATTGACTGACCTTCATGTCTTCAAGTAATGATGGACTGTCATTTCTCTTTGTTTATTTGAGCTGTTCTTGCCATAATATGGACTTGGTCTTTTACCAAATATGGTTATCTTCTGTATACCCCCTTAGCTTTTCACAAACGCATTAAGAAGGAAAGAAATTCCACAAATTAACTTTTAAGAAGTGTCACGCCCTGGCTCTGGGGACTCTTATATGTTGAGCCAGGGTGTGGATTTTCTATGTGTGATTTTCTATGTTTTGTTCTAGTTCGTGTTTTCTATGTTGGCCAGGGTGGTTCCCAATCAGAGACAGCTGATTCTCGTTGTCTCTGATTGGGAACCATACTTAGGCAGCCTGTTGGCACTAGTTATTTGTGGGATCTTGTTCCGTAAGGTTTGTTTTGGTGTTTAACCTAGGACTTCACGTATCGTTTGTTTTGTTGTTTTTGTCGGTTGTTAAGTACATCAAATAAAAGTATGTACGCATATCACGCTGCGCCTTGGTTCGTATCTAACAACGATCGTGACAGAAGATCCCACCAAAGGAGGACCAAGCAGCGTGTCCAGGAACAGACAGCCTGGACTTGGGAGGAGATCCTGGACGGGAAGGGATCCTGGACTTGGGACGAGATTCAGGCCGGAATGGATCGCCGTCCTTGGGAGGAGACTGTGGAGGTGCGCTACAGAGAGGAGCAGTGGCAACGCAGAGGGTACCGGCCGAGGAGGAAGCCCGAGAGACAGCCCCAATAAAAAAATTTGGGGGGGGCTAAAAGGGTGGTTGGCGGAGCCTAGAGGTAGAGCAGAGCCAACTCCCCGTACTCAGGCTAGAAAGCGTGAGACTGGGCAGGCTCCGTGTTATGCGGAGCCACGTACTGTGCCGCGAGTGTTCCGGCACGGTCCTGTACGTCCTGTGCTAGCACCACGCACGTGTCGTGCTAAGGTGGGCATGCAGCCAGGACGGAGTGTGCCGGCTCAATGCTCGTGGCCTCCAGTACCCCTCCTCGGTCCCGTATATCCTGCGCCTGTGCCACGTGCTGTAGCGCCAGTACGAGTACACAGCCCTGTACGTCCTGTGCTGATGCCTCGCACATATTGTGTGGAAATAGGCATTCAGCCAGGACGGGTTGTGTCAGCTCTCCGCTCCAGACCTCCAGTCCGCCTCCACAGTCCGGCCCGTTCCGGCTCCCCGCACCAAGCCTATGGTGCGTGTTCCCAGTCCAGCCAGGCCCGTTCCTGCTCCCCGCACCAAGCCAGTGGCGCGCGTCGTCAGCCCGGTCCGGCCCGTTCCTGCTCCCCGCACCAAGCCAGTGGTGCGCGTCGTCAGCCCGGTCCGGCCCGTTCCTGCTCCCCGCACCAAGCCAGTGGTGCGCGTCGTGCGCGTCGCCAGCCCGGTCCGGCCCGTTCCTGCTCCCCACACCAAGCCAGTGGTGCGTGTCGTCAGCCTGGTCCGGCCCGTTCCTGCTCCACCGGTGCCTGGTCCGGCACCGGTCAGCTGCTCCACACCGGAGCCAAAGCAATCCGCTCCACCGATGTCCAGTCCAGCTCCAGCCAGCGGGGCCAGACCAGACCAGGGGCGCTACGGGGGGGTAGAGAGAGAGTGGTGGTCACACCCGGCCCCTACCCTCTTGTGTTTGGTTGGCGCGGTCGCAGTCCGCGCCTTGGGGGGGGTACTGTCACGCCCTGGCTCTGGGGACTCTTATATGTTGAGCCAGGGTGTGGATTTTCTATGTGTGATTTTCTATGTTTTGTTCTAGTTCGTGTTTTCTATGTTGGCCAGGGTGGTTCCCAATCAGAGACAGCTGATTCTCGTTGTCTCTGATTGGGAACCATACTTAGGCAGCCTGTTGGCACTAGTTATTTGTGGGATCTTGTTCCGTAAGGTTTGTTTTGGTGTTTAACCTAGGACTTCACGTATCGTTTGTTTTGTTGTTTTTGTCGGTTGTTAAGTACGTCAAATAAAAGTATGTACGCATATCACGCTGCGCCTTGGTCCGTATCTAACAACGATCGTGACAAGAAGGCACATCTATTAATTGAAATGCATTCCAGGTGACTACCTCGTGAAGCTGGTTGAGAGAATGCCAAGAGTGTGCAAAGTTGTCATCAAGGCAAAGGGTGGCTATTTGAAGAATCTCAAATCTCAAATATATTTTGATTTGTTTAACACTTTTTTGGTTACTACATGATTCCATATGTGTTATTTCATAGTTTTGATGTCTTCACTATTATTCTGCAATGTAGAAAATAGTAAAAATAAAGAAAAACCCTTGAATGAGTAGTTGTTCTAAAACTTTTGACTGGTAGTGTATGTACTCACTACTGTAAATCGCTCTGGATAAGCGCGTCTACTAAATTACATAAATGTAAAAGATAATCTAGAGAAAATTACCTTACATAATTGAAAGAGATGTTTGAAAGAGATAGGTTAATGAAGCTTAATGCATATTTCATTGAATGGGGCTCAGCAATGTAAGTACAGCGGTTGCGAGCGTATCGCTACCCATGTATTCCATTGGGCCTTAGGGTTCTTTGTCTTTGATTGTGTCTAAAAGAGGACAGTTTTTGATCATGCCCTACCTCGGACATAATGAACGACAGCTCAGGAAAAGAGGAGAATATAATCTGTACGGACACATAAGCACAGGAGAGTGACCCAGCTGTCATACCACCCTGCGTCCCATCGCTGGCTTGCCTTTGAAGCTAAGCAGGGTTGAGACTGGTCGATCCTTGGATGGGATACCAGATGCTGCTGGAAGTGGTCTTTGAGGGCTAGTAGGGGCTTTCTTTTCTCTGGTCTAAGGAGACGTCAATGCCCCAGGGTTATGAGTACAGGTGTCCTGGCTAAATCCCTTACCAGGCCTGTCATACTATCTCGGCCACCTAATTATTACATTTTACATTTTAGTGATTTAGCAGACGCTCTTATCCAGAGGGACTTACAGTTAGTGCATACATTTTTTTTTTTTCATACTGCTCCCCCGTGGGAAACGAACCCACAACCCTGGCTTTGCAAACGCCATGCTCTACCAACTGAGCTACAATCATCCCCAGCTTCCATTGGCTCATTCAAACCCTATCCTCCAATGTAACTTCCCCAGGTCTTTCCAGTAAAGGAGAACTCTGTAAACCTACCTGGTAAAATAAGGATCTCAGATTGAAAAAGAAAAGAAAATGTGTTAGAACAATTAAATTGAACCTGTTCTCTCTCCCCCCTCTACCTTAACAGCGTCCTACCAGCAGGTGATTGTCATTGGCGTGCAGTGCCGAAAAGGGTAAATTCAGTTTGACAGAGAAGGCTGGTCTCACACTGAGTGAAATGGAAAAGGGTTATCATAGCAGAAAGCCTAAATGTCGATGCTGGGCTACAGAGCTGCCAGGATGAATAAAATGCAGGACATACACTGAACTAAAATATAAACACAACATATAAAGTGTCGGTCTGATGTTTCATGAGCGAGCTAAAATAAAAGATCCCAGACATTTTCCATACGCACAAAAATATTATTTCTCTCCAATTTTGTGCAGAAATGTGTTTACTTCCTTGTTAGTGAGCATTTCTCCTTTGTCAAGATAATCCATCCACCTGACAGGTGTGGCATATCAAGAAGCTGATTAAACAGCATGATCATTACACAGGTGCACATTGTGCTGGGGACAATAAAAGGCCACTCTAAAATGTTACATTTTGTCACACAACACAATGCCACAGATGTCTCAAGTTTTTAGGGAGCGTGCAATTGGCATGCTGACTGCAGGAATGTCCACCTTAGCTTTTGCCAGAGAATTGAATGTTCATTTCTCTACCATAAGCCGCCTCCAACGTCATTTTAGAGAATTTGGCAGGCATAAGCTGCGGACAATGAACACAATTGCATTTTATCAATGGCAATTTGAATGCACAGAGATACCGTGATGAGATCCTGAGGCCCATTGTCGTGCCATTCATCCGCCGCCATCACCTCAGGTTTCAGCATGATAATGCATGGCCCCATGTCGCAAGTGCATGTACACAATTCCTGGAAGCTGAAAATGTGCCAGTTCTTCCATGGCCTGCATACTCACCAGACATGTCACCCATTGAGCATGTTTGGGATGCTCTGGATCGATGTGTACGACAGCGTGTTCCAGTTCCCGCCAATATCCAGCAACTTCGCACAGCCATTGAAGGGGAGTGGAACAACATTCCTCAGGCCACAATCAACAGCCTGATCAAGTCTATGTGAAGGAGATGTGTTGCACTGCATGAGGTCACACCAGATACTGACTCGTTTTCAGAACCACGCCCCTATCCTTTTTTGAAGGTATCTGTGACCAACAGATGCATATCTCTATTCCCAGTCATGTGAAATCCATAGATTAGGGCCTAATTTATTTATTTCAATTGACTTATCTTATATGAACTGGAACTCAGTAAAATCTTAGAATTTGTTGCATGTTGGATTTATATTTTTGTTCAGTATAGTTTGAGGTGGACGGTGTCAACTTTGGATTAATATACTAAATCGTAACTTTAAAAAAGAAAAAAGAAAACATGAAAATAAAGTTTTACAAGGAAATAGAAATGGACAGACATACCATCAGCATTTTCACAATAGAAAAAGCTAAACTTTGCATTATCACTGCGTATACGGAGATGCTAACTGAGGTAGAATGACTTGTAATCATTGACAATGAGATGATTTAACGTTTCATAAACAGTCTGGGCTTTGGCTTCGGAAGTCTCACAATCTGGACGGGCTCCTGTGTGTACAATTCACTCAATCCCGCACACACACACACACACACTCTCTATCTCTTGCTCTCTCTGTCTCTCATCTCCCCTCTGCTGGGCGGTTGGCTCTGGGTGCCCAGCAGATCTGGCGGCATCATGAGTGAATAACAATGAGGGCTTTGGGGATCAGTTCCCCAGGAAAGCGCCATACTTGGAAGGGTTTACGCAAGTCCCAACTTCATGAGCACTCCGCCAGCTTAAGAGGACAAACAAATGGTACCGAGGAGTTCCGACTTGCTAAAGAGGATTGCATCTGTTCACGAGCTCTCTGTTTCCACTCGCACACATTCCCTGTGCTCCTACACACAAGCCCGGGATATGTGTGCCGGGTCTCACATGCAGTGGCGGCTCCTGAAAAAATTCTCAGGGGGGGCAATTTTTCTGATGATTTAGGTGACCTACACACATTTAAAAAAAGATATGTCCAGCAACAACATGAAGACAGGGGCAGCATATAAGTCAATACCAGAAGCATTTATTGACTGATCTCAAAAGTGTTGGCTTACCAGGGTTGGTGGAGCCCTCAGTTTCATCTTTGCCTCGCAAAGCTAACTCAAACACTCCGCAAAACTTCACACACTGGATTAGCCGGCTGAGGATGTGGCGGTTCTTGCTAATGTCGTAGTAAATATATTTGTTATAGTGAATATGGAATATGATATGTTGAGTAAAATGTTGTGCTAAGATCTATTTAGGTCAGGAGCTGGTTATAAGTTCTGTTCCTATCCAATAACAATGGACAAAAGGGTCCTATCTTGTCAGCCTTGTCAGTTTCAGTTCTCCAGTAAACTTGTGATTATCAACACTAACCTCATCGTTGTGGCGGCGGACAGCTAGCCTGTATCCCTCATCCAGTTGAGTGGGAATGTTCACTCTCCCCAAAGCAGACAATCTCAAACAGCTATCCATGTGGGTCTTTGACAGCTCATGTTTCTTAATCTTTCCTGAAAGATGGTGCATGTCCGTTACACACCAGTCGCTGTCCAAGCGGTGCTGTCTGCCGTGCCGCCTTCAGGGTGAAAGAGTAAGCAGGGGGTAGCAGAAGACTGCATTAGCTACATCGCAGCCTGCTAGCCAGGTTTTTCGTTCGTACCAATTTTTGGAAAATCCTCGGGTGTAGGACTTCCCCCCTTTAGTAGAAACCTGTTGAATTATTAAATTTGGTCTGGGAGGTCCTAATTGTTTCGTTGCCAATTTATCTTCATTTGTTCGCCGACAAAAAGGAACTTCTTTCAAAGACACAATCGAGTTGCACTGAAGCCTAGCCATTTTGACAGTAATAGTGAATTGATTGACGCTGCTACCCGCTCTTTTCTTAGTTACGTTCATGGTTATGTTACGTATGACGAAAGCGCGTAAGTGCAAGCCCTCAGAAACCCATAGAGATTGTATTGAAAGCTCTGATATTTGAAAAAAATTGATTTTACATGGGAGTCTATGACAGACTTCTGGGCGATTTTCAACCTGACTGAAATCGCCCCAAAAGGGGGGGGGGGGGCATTTGAAGCACGACTTTAGCCTGATTGGACATTTAGTGGCACTGTGGCAGATCAGACGTCTAGATTACAACACTGATAACTACTGTTGCCGTGATATAATTGATTAGAAAAAAAATCCCTTCCTTTTCCCGTTTGGCAGTGCGTCGCCCATATCGCCCTATTGAACACACCGCCCCTGCTCACATGTGCCCATGCATGCCAGGCATGTGTTTTTAAGCTGCTTCTTGGTGTGCCGCATCATGCCGTCACTCACTTCTCCCTCCCATTTCTGAAGATGATGATTTATTTCATGTGATTAGTGATTCACATACGCTTTCCTACATTTTAAGGTCAACACTGTTACGTGAACTGAACTCTCATTTTAATATGGTGTAACTATTCTTAAAAAAAAAAAAAATGGTGAGCTGGTTCTACTCTTTTTGGCAATTGTTTTGTGGGTTTTGTGGTGGAAAACTGAGCAGGTCGAGCATAACACATCAACCCTGTTACCCAGAGATATAGAGGCTAGAATTATTTTAGCAATTAATATTTTTGGGGTGAAGCTTGCATTCAATTTCCACGCCCTTTTGCACAAAACAAGCTTCCATTCCCCTTGTCAAAGTGGATTTATGGCTGATTTAAGATGAAGTCGTCAACCCTGTTACAGTCAACCCTGTTACTTTATTTGGAGCTTAATAGGCACTTACTATAGTCAGATTATATTTAACCTCTTGGGACAACATGTTTTTTATGAAGTTGAACATGTGCTCTTTATGACATAATGTTAAAGTGAGGTGAAATCGAAGTTCTTTGGACCAAGGTACACTTCTCAAAGGCACCGAATTGATGGAACGACCCACCTTTCTTTAAGCAGGGCCAGAGACATGCACGGGTCCGGCTGCTCGCAGGGCTCATTTGCTGGTCTCTTCAATACATAATTGCACCAGGCACCCAATAAGATCTGGCCCAAAATGCTGCTAGGTGTATTTTTAGAACAAAAAAAGAGTGTGAAGCACTCTGCATGTGTGCCATCTGAATTCCAAAACTCAATGCATCCAAGGCTCAGCTTTTAATCAGCAGCATCTGGACTGTGGCTGCTTGGAGGAAGAAAAAAGGTGAAAACAGGAGAGAGAAAAAAACAAATTTTTGTTCTCTGTTGGATAAGGTCATCGCAAAGCGGTTTAAAAGCCAAATGGGTGAAATACAAAGACAGGCAAAAGAGACTATTTCAAGGTGATTTGAAAATATCCAAGATGATAGGAGACGTGACAAGAATTGACACAAAGAAAGACAAAAAAAGGCCTTGGGCACTTTCTCAAACCTATTTCTTCCTGGGTGATACAACAGAGAACCTTAGCGTGTTGTGTCATTCGACATAGGCCCCTACCTAATTTCCCCCCTTTCTTCCTGTAGAGCACAGAAATACCTGATAGATAGCATTAGTATCCATCGAGTCGGAGGAAGGGAAAATCGATGCAAGGTGAAAATTGAATTTGCCCAAAGAGCCTTTAGGCAGAGTGCAATTTGAAAACACATATTTTATTTTCCCCTGGGCGTCTAGAGGGGTGGGAAGAGATGGCCTGCAGGGCTAAGTGGGATGGAAAAACTGCAGTGTGAGTGAGGGTGGGGGAATGCTATGGTGCTATGCTATGGTTGGAACTCCCCTTCAATCTAGCCTAATGTGCCTCCCCTTTGATTGCTTAATTCGGTTAGGGCCACGCGTACCTTATCGGATCATATCAAAGGTCAGAGGCGTCCTGTAGACAAATCAATCTCTCCGTCTGAGGAGGCGCTGAGGAAACACAAACGGAGGGAGAGACGATCCATCTAATGGGCCAAGAGTGAACGAGGGAGGGGAGGAAGAGGGGTGGGGGGGTGAAAAAAGAAAAACGATGGCATCTGGTGCCTGGAGTGAAGTGAGGAGGAGAGTGAGAGATTGAGCGGAGTTGGGGAATGTGATATGATCAGAGAGAAAGGGCGTTTATAGTGGTTGTGAGATAAAAGCTTATTCCAAGTAGAGGAAGGGAGATTACAGTATGGTCATTCAAGTTGATGATGAGGCAGTTATGACTGGATGCTGGTGTCTTTGATATGGTAGTTATGGTATGAATGGATTGAAGACTACCAATGAAACTGGCTATGGTAAAGAGAGAACATTAATTTACAGTTGTGCTTGACTGAGGCATAATGTCATTCATTTCCTATAATTTCTGTATTTGACAGTATTTTCATTCAGAACGATGGTCCCATGTGGTGGATAATCCAATGGCTGCAAGCCTTTTCATGCATCACTGACCCCTATTGAATACTGTTTCACTCACAGAGTGTTTTCCAGCCAACAAACACTAACCAGTAGGCCAAGACCCATTCCTGAAACACAGGACCAGTGCACATTCTCACAAGAAAAAATAAATCAAATTAAATATATGATTGAAATGTTGTATTCATAGCCTGCATCACCATTAGCCTTACATATACTGCACAGTATTAGCAAAATGGCTCTGTGCCATAACAAACCTCTTAGAACTACCTCATTAATTAAACCAATGGTGCATAAACATTCTAGTGGTGTGCGGGCACCGATCCTGGGCCAGGTTTATAAATTATGATAAATCATCCACAGTTTATTGCAGGCAAAATTGTTAATTTGGTCCCCTGAGGGTGTAATTAGTTCAATTATACTTCAGCACAGGGCAGCACTTGTAGAATGGCGAGACCAGGGTGCCCCCTGTTTCCTCCCGTAACATTAAAACCCTCTGCGCCATCATTCACCTTAACCTGGCCTTGAGACACCATCATGGACGCTTCGTGGGAGATAATGTTTGCTCAACCATCTAAACTGCAATGAGCTACCGTCGATGAGCTACTCATTTTCTAGTCAGGTTAGTGCCCGGTTGGCCCTGGCTTTGCAAAAGTTTAAGCACACTGCCCGCCACGAGAGAAAAAGCGATTCAAGTCTCAAGACGAATAACACGTATTTGGACAAGCAAACGCTGCCTCGCTCTTCACCTCGCCTCACTTCGACACATTTCCAGAGACAGCTAGGAGATTATAGTTATAGAATGCTTGCCCAAGCAAGTGGACGAACAAGGAAAGCGGCTTACAACCTGCTAATTGCTAGTCAGTCAGTCCAGCAAAATGCATGCCCGGTATCTGAAATTAGGGAAATGGTAGTGTTCTCCTTTGCAATAGCCGAGTCACAGCAGACTAGGCCCGGCCCAAAGTGTTTTAAATGGATTACACTAGTGTGTCATTGCGATTACATGCTGCTAGCAGGGACCCCGACGAGATGAATCACATTTTATGGCTTTACAGCAGATATCCCCCCCCCTCAACGTTGAATGGCTTTCTGTCTACAACATACAGTAGCATCATGGTCTGGATGTCTGATTGTGTGCGTCATAAACAGTTTTATATATATTTTTGTGTGGTTCCACTGCAAAACTTAGTTTAAGAGAGCTCTAGACAGAACATATGTTTGTGTATGTATCTTTTTTTCACCCTTTGTAATTTACATGTACATTTACGTCATTTAGCAGATGCTCTTATCCAGAGCGACTTACAAATTGGTAATCTTTTCAAATATTTCAGTGCAGACCATTTCAGAATGTTCTGGTCAAGTGATCAGTCTTAATGTTCATATCTTGTAAAATGTTCCCCTTTTCCTTACCATGCAGACTGGAAAGCTTTGAAATTTGTCAACTTCCTCCCAGCCCACAACTCTAGACCTTTTCTCCAGACCTAACATTATAATAGATTTACTGTAAAATGTATATAGGTTCAGAACTATTGTGAAACAGCACAGTTAAAAATATATGGAAAAATAGAAATCAAACTGGATGGTCTTCAGAGATAGCTGGGGGGGTTGATGGTAGCTGAAGGATGGGATTAAAAACAAAAAATGATAACTATGGTAAAATACATTGTGTTTATAGAATTTATATAGTATGTATAAGCTGGAAGTAGAAGCCTAAGTGTTGTTGTCCATTAGTTTACTCCAATTAGGGGAGCGGTGGTAGGGTTAGGGGAAAATAATAAAGGAAAATATTTCTCAAAGAGATACAGTGCATTCGGAAAGTATTCAGACCCTGTCACTTTTTTTGCAAATTTGCAAATATATTTAAAAATTATATTACTGAAATATCACATTTACATAAGAATTCAGACCCTTTACTCAGTACTTTGTTGAAGTACCTTAGGCAGCGATTACAGCCTTGAGTCTTCTTGGGTATGACGCTACAAGCTTGGCACACCTGTATTTTGGGAGTTTCTCCCATTCTTCTCTGCAGATCCTCTCAAGCTCTGTCAGGTTGGATGGGGAGCGTCACTGCACAGCTATTTTCAGGTCTCTCCAGAGATGTTAGATCGGGTTCAAGTCCGAGCTCTACGGACAATTCCTTCGACATCATGGCTTGGTTTTTGCTCTGACATGCACTGTCAACTGTGGGACCTTATATAGACAGGTGTGTGCCTTTCCAAATGATGTCCAATCAATTTAATTTACCACAGGTGGACTCCAATCAAGTTGTAGAAACATCTCATGGATGATAAATGGAAACAGGATGCTCTTGAGCTTAATTTCGAGTCTCATAGCAAAAGGTCTGAATACTGATGCAAATAAGGTATTTCTGTTTGTTATTTTTAATACATTTGCTAAAATTCTGAAAACCTTTTTTCGCTTTGTCATTATGGGGTATTGTGTGTAGATTGAGGAGGAACAAATATAGTTTAATCAATTTTAAAATGAGGCTGTAACGTAAAAAAATGTGGAAAAAGTCAAGGGGTCTGAATACTTTATATATATATATATATTCTTTTTTTACAAATAAATATATGGGGGATTGGAAATGATGCAGACAATTACATTGATGGAATCTACAATCTATCTGCACTATTAAAGCTGAGCTACCCCCCCCCCCCCCCCCCAAAAAAAACAAAAAAACAACAACAACAACAACAACAACAACAACAAAAACAACAACATTATAATAGATTTTGGCTGAACGAAATCACAAGCTTTCATGTTTTGATTATTTTCCAAGATCAATGTAGTGAATTTAGCCTATTATTAAGCTTATCTGCATATGTTAAACAAAACAAAGCAATGAAGGTGATTCACAGTAGTTTCATAGCTTCTATCATATTAACTAAAATTGGGGCCTTAAAAACGCAGATCCCCCTCATCCATTTTTTGCTTATCTCGGTTTTCTCCTCCAATTGCTTGCCAGTCAAACCCAGTCACGTACTGTAGCTATTAGCTACTAATACATCATCCATATGGGCCGAAACCAACTGTAGGCCCACAGAAACACCTCACCTACCCCTTTCCTGCATTATGTACAATATGTCATAAACCTTACTGATAAAGGATGATTTAATAACGCTCTCTTGGTATTAACGCCCTCTAATTAGTAGTCAAGCTGCACAGAAAATCGGTAGATATTGTAAGGTGTGAGTGTGTGCACGATGCCAGCGAAGAGGATTACTTCAAAGTCAGTGTGTGGGAGGGAGGCGGTAGCCCGCTCACCGCTTACCTCTAGAGAGACCATAAAACAAGGGGAGATATGACTGCGGATGGGGTTAGACGCCAGTGACCTCGTCCACACTGACATCAAACACACACACACAAGTGCACGCACACACACTTACAGACACAGCTCAGACTGAAATATCAGTGTTGTTTCTTTCTATGGAATGTGATATCAGGGGTCAAGATATTACAGGACCTAAAGGTCATCCTGCTGACCTTGTAATTGATGGCGGGGTCGGGAGACCTTTGACCCCTAATGCCCTTGGTAAGATCCTCCATAGAAGCCCTTGAACTCACTGAACCCTAAATTAGTATATTAACCTTTGCATGTGCAAAATGTTATCTGACTTAGCTACATGTATACTGAACAAAAATATAAACGCAACATGCAACAATTTCAAAGATTTTACTGAGTTACAGTTCATATAAGAAAATCAGTGGATCAAGCTATGGATTTCACATGACTGGGAATACAGATATGCATATGTTTGTCACAGATACCTTAAAAACAAGTAGGGACGTGGATCAGAAAACCAGTCAGTATCTGGTGTGATGGTATTACTACTACACGTGGTCTGTGGTTGTGAGGCCTGTTGGACGTACTGCCAAATTCTCTAAAACGATGTTGGAGGCGGCTTATGGTAGAGAAATGAACATTTAATTATCTGGCAACAGCTCTGGTGGACATTCCTGCAGTCAGCATGCCAATTGCACGCTCCCTCAAAACTTGAGACATCAATGGTATTGTGTTGTGTGACAAAACTGCACATTTTATGGTGGCCTTTTATTGTCCCCAGCACAAGGTGCACCTGTGTAATGATCATGCTGTTTAATCAGCTTCTTAATATGCCACAACTGTCAGGTGGATGGATTATCTTGGCAAAGGAGAAATGCTCACTAACCGGGATGTAAACAACTTTGTGCACAAAATTGGAGTGAAATCAGCTGTTTGTGCATATGGAACATTTCTAGGATCTTTTATTTCAGCTCATGAAACATGGGACCAACACTTTACATGTTGTGTTTCTATTTTTTGTTCAGTGTAGCTAATAACCATTGTGAGCCTGCGTCGAAAAGACATCCAAATTACTCTCTCCGCTGCTGACCCATTGGACAATGTACTGTGTTCGTTTTATCACTTACTATTAATCATGGGGAACATACTTTATGAATTAATGTACTGAGGGATTTGCTCCTCTATGGATATAGATTACGTTGTCTAACTCAAAGTTTGAATTGGTCTCTCACTGCGACTCAGCAGATGGGGATTGAAACCAGTGAATAATAGGCTGCCTCCACAAACCGCATTATTAGAGGGAACTGACTACCATTTTATGAAATGGAGCCAAACTGTCATTATCCCATTCATTCATGATACGTCTATATCTTATATTGATTTTCAATTATATTTTAAACGATATCGGCTGAAAGTGATGGCCAACTATCTCTCTCTCTCTCTCTCTCTCTCTCTCTCTCTCTCTCTCTCTCTCTCTCTCTCTCTCTCTCTCTCTCTCTCTCTCTCTCTCTCTCTCTCTCTCTCTCTCTCTCTCTCTCTCTCTCTCTCTCTCTGTTTACCTTTGTCTCTCCCACTCACTCACACACATAACACACTTTTCCATCTCTATCTTGTGAGGGCTCATATGAGGCAGATTTGAGGAGCAAGAGATAACCTCCCTAGTTAAACCACCGATGCATACAGATTCACGTACAGTACACATTTCCCTCTTTTGTTCCATCAAGGAGAAACCTTGTGCTGTAGCCAGTTACTTGTCAACAAAGAGGGCCATTGTCTGACCATATGGAGGTGAAGTCTCTGTGTCCCTCACACTGACAGAGAAACCACTTCACCCCCCTAACAATGGGTAGGGAGGGCTGTGTCCTAAATGGCAGCCTTTCCCTATATAGTGCACTACTTTAGACCAAAGCCATATGTGAATAAGGTGCCAATTTGGGACGCAACCTATACCTAATGTGCTGTCTAGACTACAGCATTCCTATCTACCATCCAAATCTTTTCAACGCATTACATCAGACTACCGTATAATGACGATATCACTCTTAAATGTTGCTTCCATTGTAAAACGGCTAGATACTCTTATCTAATCCTAATTTAATGCGGTTCTCTTAATTAAAAATAATGTTCACAAATGAGTCGTTTAGCACGGCGCTTTTCCTCCCACGCACAGAACATCTAGCTTTTTTTATGATCGTTCCAATGAATGGAAGTGAATATGTTGTATGTATTCTGAACATCTGCGCCTGAAAGATCACTCAAAACAATCACGGTTTACCGTCAAATATATCGTCGTCAATGGAAAGCCAGCCTTCCCTCCAAGCAAATAATAGTAATACCCCATAACAATGGATTTTGATAAATTTTTTGCTGGTTGTTTTCTTCTTTTTCATCCACGGAGACACACAGAGGGTAGATTTGCACTTAGTTTCTCCCGGCGTCTGACTGCCGTGTGTGTTACCAGCTATTGTGATTACAGGAGCCGGAGAGATGAGGAAATAAATTAGCATTCTGCTCCAGGCTGTGGCAAAATCAAGCTGGAGTGTCTCCGCAGAGAAACACTAGCATCCAAATGTAAACTCGCATACTGACAAAGTGTTATAATGATTCACCGTTTCTACACAACACACACCTTTCCTAACCCCCCTCCCCATTCCCACCTCCCCTCCCTCCCTGAACACCCTGTGCAAAGGCACATGACAAATGGGCGTTGCCCCCCCCCCCCCCCCCCCAAAAAAAAAGACGTGATTCGACATTAAACCTAGCAATCCGTCCCGGCAAGCAGGATGAATTTTTGATAAACTGTCCCTGGAGGTTTATAAACACATTTTCGATAGAGAGAGAGCGAGAGGGAACGAGAGAGAGAGAGCGAGAGAGAGAGTGCGAGGGAGGGAGGGAGGGAGGGAGGGAGGGAGGGAGGGAGGGAGGGAGCGAGGGAGGGAGGGAGGGAGGGAGGGAGGGAAAAGCCACACGATGTTTCTCCACATTAGACATGCTCCGACACCGGCTGGTTGCGTGAACTTATGGGCAGGGTAGCCGCACCTGCTCCCTGACAGCTGTAAACATGTCGGCAGGCTCTTATTCCTCCTCCTCCGCTACTGGCTCCACCATCCATTTGGCCCTGCTTTGTGATTACCATAAAAGGCCCCCATTGCCTGCATAAAGATGGAGTGGTAGACCAGGGCCCAGTGGTTTCCATTAGCGGACCCCTTTTATGGGAAGGGCCAAGTATGTCCCCCGGGCGAGGCCAAAACCTTCACTACTTCACTGTATACTCTGCCAAATAGGCTCTCTGTAATCAAGGACTCAGCTAAAAGAGGAGCTTAGGTGATATTAAATGGATATTATAACTGAGGGAGTACATCAGTAGTTACTTGTTTTGGTAATAGTAACAGCAGCAGTAGTAGTCCTTGTACTACTAGTAGTAACAGCAGCATTAGTAGTCCTTGTACTAGTAGCAGTAATAGCTGCAGTAGTAGTAGTAGTAGTAGTTCTAGTAGTAATAAAAGCAGTAGTAGTAATAGTAGTTGTAGTGGTAGTAGTAGTAGTAGTAGTAGTAGTAGTAGTAGTAGTCATAGTGGACTTCTACTAGTAGTAATAGTTTTAGTAGTAGTAGTAGTAGTAGTAGTAGTAGTAGTAGCAGTAGCAGCAGCAGCAGCAGCAGCAGCAGTAGTGGTAGAGCAGCAGTAATATGCTGTCTTTATGCAGTTGCAGTACTTTACGCAGTGATAGTATGATGAGGCAACATGTGGAGTATTAACAGCGCCAAACATCTCATGAAATAGCTTGAATTTTATTCATAGAAAATCTCCCCTTGATTTGATCCCTTTCCATTTTTGTTAGCTTTTTTTCCGCAGAGATGAGGTATACAAAAGGGAAAATATGAATATCTTAACAACAAATATATTGTGTGCCGAATGCAGATTTTTCCAACAAACAGAAATACGTTCACATGCAGTAAACAATACCAGCAACCATTTTGATTTGCAACAGGCCCACAGAAAATGGATACGTGAGCTAAATAATTTTGGAATGTCATACATCACACTCGCCACTCTCCCCAAAGACAAACAATTCAAACAGGAAGGCAAATCCCAAAGGGGTTCCAGGGACTGAAACACTGACAATAATATATGCAGCACAAAAATATATTATAAAAACAATGACTTCAGATCAATGTGGCTACTTATTCCCTGTGACAGGGCGGAACTATAATATACTCATTAGCGATAATGCCCCAATGAAGAGGGCTGGATGGCATTGCTTTGAATAGTCCTCCATGTGTCTGTATGCACTTAAAGTTAGCATTTGCAAGTGGATTTTCTCAATCTTCTCAGCAAAGGTGTTAGAGACGGTCTGTGACTAAATCAGTCGGCCGCAGTGACAATTGCACAGGGAATGATGGGGATTCGTGAGTTTGATGAAATGCCTTCATTTCTACAGTTACAGGCTAAAAATAATCTACCGAGGTATTGTGGGTAGTTGGCGAAAGATGTGGCAGTTGAAGAAAATATTTGTTTCTATGCAGTTCACTCTATTCAGGCTACAGATATGTGGCATGTTCTTTTACTTTCCCTGACAGGTTCAGTAGTTCAGAAACATTTTCACTACTTTAGGGAGGATGAACTCAGGTCATCACCAGAGTAATAGAGTATAAAAAATACAACATATTATTGGTGTATTCACAGTCGTATGCTATCCTAAAACATACCACACATTTGTTTCACACCTCAGTCAAGGGTATGTCTCAGTCACAAACCAGCTCTTTCCAGCTTTGATATTTATCTTTTGTAAAACATTGCCGGCTATGTCTACATTTTCAAGGTGTAAAGGCTGATTTGAGCACCGGGGAACATAATCAGGTGTGATGGAAACGCAATACAATAGCGATAGCAATTGTCATTAGCATGGACACTCAAGGTATACACGCTGCCTCTCTTCCCAACTGTGAAAAGGCAGGGGAAATGACACCTTTTGTCTTTTGTTAACGTCTGGCTAGGTAGCTAGCAAAACAAGCGCTCATTTGAGTAGGAGGAGTGCTATTGCTAACACAACTGGCGACTGCCAGTGGAAAGCTTGAATGCCACTCTCCAGGATAAAGGATGAGTAAGGGTACATCTGTTTTCTTCAATCGGTTTCTTTCAGTGTGCGTATATACTTTGACCTCCAGACACTCGCTTCCTGATTGACCATTGTGAGTTACATAATGAATTCTGTAGAGAAAGAGAAAAAAGATCCATAGAAATATAATCATGTTGTTATGTTTGTGTGCCTGGCTTGGCTGTCCCATTTCAACTCGATAGAAATCCAATTGATGCATTGATGATTGTCCATCATTCCCTATGAGAGTCATTCAATTAATCAAATCATTTTCGTTATTTACTGGCATTGACATGGAATTGAATCCTCACAATGGGGTGTGCCTCTGTGGGGGGAGAAAGAAGAACTCATTCAATTATATCCCCTTCCCCATATTTTTTTTTCTCAAGTTTATTGGACGGAGACATTGGGAGAATGACAGGAAGGTAAGGAGAGAGTGGGTGTACAAATGACAATGAGTCGGATTCTAACCAACGCCAACACTGACGTGCTCTGAGGGCAGCAACAATAACTAGATCACCCAAGGCCACCTCATTCATTTCTAGGCTACTGTCCCTTGTGAATCGAGTGACCACTGAGCCATCTCAGGTCCCTGCAGTCATGAAGGATCAGCGGTCACTCAGAGCGGAACACCGCAGTCCTGTGTCATTCACCAAAGACAAATAGGTTCTACTCATGCCTTCTACAGAGAGAAATGCATTGAGTCTTCCTGACGGTTGTGTTACAGAGGTCCCTTTTAAATCAATACTTTGCTGTCAATGGCAGTGTTCTGTGACATACTTTACATGTGTTGACATACTGTTCAGCATCTTGCGTTTCTATCGGTCTTTGCTTTGAAGTCATCTGATCTTGTACCACATACCAACTGCATTTGTATGTTTATGCAAATATTCTAGTAATACTTTATTTGGATTGCTCCGAAGACATATATTCATATGAACATATGTTCAACTAGCTATAGGCATATGATTTGTTTGAAAAGCACAACAAAGTATCTTTGTATGGTATGTCAGCACAATTGCAAGTTGGCTCTTAGTGCATAGAAAATAGATTTTGTGGATTGTTTATGCATCAACATATTATCTGTGGGGGACTATTCAAATAGTGTGGCCAGTTTAGTTGACAATGCATCTCAATAGTCTGATGTGGCTTTGTCTCCTATCAACCAATCAAATGTATTCATAAAGTCATTTTTACATCAGCAGATGTCACAAAGTGCTTATACAGAAACCCAGCCTAACACCCCAGAGAGCAAGCAATGCAGATGTAAGCTAGAAGTATGGTGGCTATGAAAAACTCCCTAGAATGGTTGGAACCTAGGAAGAAATCTAGAGAGGAACCAGGCTCTGAGGGGAGTCCAGTCCTCTTCTGGCGATTATAAGAGTACATGGCCATTAAGGCCAGATCGTTCTTCACGATGTTCAAGCGTTCATAGATGACCAGCAGGGTCAAATAATAATCACAGTGGTTATAGAGAGTGCAACAGGTCAGCACCTCAGGAGTAAATGTCAGTTGACTTTCATAGCCGAGCATTCAGAGGTCGAGACAGCAGGTGTGGTAAAGAGAGCGAGAGAGAGAGAGCGAGAGAGAGAGAGGGAGAGAGAGAGAGGGAGAGAGAAAGATAGGGTCTTCTTTGCTTCATCTGCCCATACGTGAAAGAACTTGGACAGGTGAAAAACTATTTTGAGTATACCATTTTGATTTCCCGTATCCTATCTTTCATACCCTATACTGATCAGCACAGGTTGAAAGGAGATAAGAAGAGGAAGCCACTTAAGAACATTGAGATACACCCTGTGTTTTCCCATCTGTCTGTTATTAACGATAACATCAGAACCCCGTATCCTTGGCTTATGACGGCCCCCTCCCATTTTATTCACTACTACTGATTTGACAATATTCCAGTTATGCATAAAATGACAAGCGTAAGTTTTGTATGCCGAGCGCTGGCAGAAACTGGGCTTGAATAATGGGTGCTTCAACAGTCTTCCCAATGCATCATAATCATGCGCTTGTCTCTGGGTAATGCTAATTGGATCGAACTCCAGATACAGACACCTGGGTCTGCTGTTGACGCTGTGTGTGTGTCTCTGTGTGTTGGAGAGGAGAGTTTGCAGTTTGCTTATATATGTGTTTGTCTGGGAGTGTATCTGGGCTTGGACATCAGTGATATAGATTAAATTACTTCTGGGATGTGTGTGTGTGTATGTGTGTGTGTGTGTGTGTGTGTGTGGTGTGTGTGTGTGGGTGTGTATGTGTGTGTCTCTGTGGTTTGAACAAAGGGTACTCCTGAGTGGCGCAGTGGTCTAAGGCACTGCATCGCAGTGCTAACTGTGCCACTAGAGATCCTGGTTCAAATCCAGGCTCTGTCGCCGCCGGCCGCGACCGGGAGACTCATGGGCGGCGCACAATTGGCCCAGGGTAGGGGAGGGAATGGCCGGCAGGGATGTAGCTCAGTTGATAGAGCATGGCGTTTGCCACGCCAGGGTTGTGGGTTCTATTCCCACGGGGGGCCAGTATAAAAAAAATATGTATTCACTAACTGTAAGTCGCTCTGGATAAGAGTGTCTGCTAAATGACTAAAATGTAAATTTCCAACGTTGATTTAAATTATTTAGATGCCCCAAACTGTAGCTTGAGAAATACATTCCCTCATACACAGCATGCATACAGTAGCCTATGTCAAAGGCTCTGAAGACTGTCTGGGTCTTAAGCTAGCTTAGAATACCGTCTATTATTTTTTTTTACAAAATGTGAAGCTTTGAAGCTAGCTTAGCATGCCAAGTCTATGTGAAACTATGGGAAGCTAGCTTAGCATGCCAGGTCTATGTGAAGCTATGGGAAGCTAGCTTAGCATGCAAGTCTCGTGTAGCTCAGTTGGTAGAGCATGGCGCTTGCAACGCCAGGGTTGTGGGTTCGATTCCCACGGGGGACCAGTATATATATATAAAAAAATGTATGCACTCACTAACTGTAAGTCGCTCTGGATAAGAGTGTCTGCTAAATGTTAACAAACAAACAAACCAAAGTCTATGTGGAGCTATGGGAAGCTAGCGTACCATCCTAGTACTATTTGAGTCTATATGGAGCTATGCCTTCTACACTGCTCAAAAAAATAAAGGGAACACTAAAATAACACATCCTAGATCTGAACGAATGAAATAATCTTATTAAATACTTTTTTCTTTACATAGTTGAATGTGCTGACAACAAAATCACACAAAAATTATCAATGGAAATCAAATGTATCAACCCATGGAGGTCTGGATTTGGAGTCACCCTCAAAATGTAAGTGGAAAACCACACTACAGGCTGATCCAACTTTGATGTAATGTCCTTAAAACAAGTCAAAATGAGGCACAGTAGTGTGTGTGGCCTCCACGTGCCTGTATGACCTCCCTACAATGCCTGGGCATGCTCCTGATGAGGTGGCGGATGGTCTCCTGAGGGATCTCCTCCCAGACCTGGACTAAAGCATCCGCCAACTCCTGGACAATCTGTGGTGCAACGTGGCGTTGGTGGATGGAGCGAGACATGATGTCCCAGATGTGCTCAATTGGATTCAGGTCTGGGGAATGGGCGGGCCAGTCCATAGCATCAATGCCTTCCTGTTGCAGGAACTGCTGACACACTCCAGCCACATGAGGTCTAGCATTGTCTTGCATTAGGAGGAACCCAGGGCCAACCGCACCAGCATATGGTCTCACAAGGGGTCTGAGGATCTAATCTCGGTACCTAATGGCAGTCAGGCTACCTCTGGCGAGCACATGGAGGGCTGTGCGGCCCCCCAAAGAAATGCCACCCCACACCATGACTGACCCACCGCCAAACCGGTCATGCTGGAGGATGTTGCAGGCAGCAGAACGTTCTCCATGGCGTCTCCAGACTCTGTCACGTCTGTCACGTGCTCAGTGTGAACCTGCTTTCATCTGTGAAGAGCACAGGGCGCCAGTGGCGAATTTGCCAATCTTGGTGTTCTCTGGCAAATGCCAAACGTCCTGCACGGTGTTGGGCTGTAAGCACAACCCCCACCTGTGGACGTCGGGCCCTCATACCACCCTCATGGAGTCTGTTTCTGACCGTTTGAGCAGACACATGCACATTTGTGGCCTGCTGGAGGTCATTTTGCAGGGCTCTGGCAGTGCTCCTCCTGCTCCTCCTTGCACAAAGGCGGAGGTAGCAGTCCTGCTGCTGGGTTGTTGCCCTCCTACGGCCTCCTCCACGTCTCCTGATGTACTGGCCTGTCTCCTGATAGCGCCTCCATGCTCTGGACACTACGCTGACAGACACAGCAAACCTTCTTGCCACAGCTCGCATTGATGTGCCATCCTGGATGAGCTTCACTACCTGAGCCACTTGTGTGGGTTGTAGACTCCGTCTCATGCTACCACTAGAGTGAAAGCACCGCCATAATTCAAAAGTGACCAAAACATCAGCCAGGAAGCATAGGAACTGAGAAGTGGTCTGTGGTCACCACATGCAAAACCAGTCCTTTATTGGGGGTGTCTTGCTAATTGCCTATAATTTCCACCTGTTGTCTATTCCATTTGCACAACAGCATGTGACATTTATTGTCAATCAGTGTTGCTTCCTAAATGGACAGTTTGATTTCACAGAAGTGTGATTGACTTGGAGTTACATTGTGTTGTTTAAGTGTTCCCTTTATTTTTTTGAGCAGTGTACATGTGGAGTTAGCCTTGTGCTCTAGCCAGTTAATCCCAATGATTGAAAGATGGGTCCTTTCCAAGTGCCCTCTCATCAGCACCAGGGTGAGTGGGTGCACCACACTCCGCTGGTCCTCCGTCAAAACCGGTGTGTGACACTGCACCCCCCTACACACTGGCCACACGTATGTATGTGTACTGGCGGTGACCCTCTCCATCCATGCCAAGTGTGTGTATGTAAATTACCACACTGACAAGATAGCAGACGGACGGCTGGATGGATGGATGGATGGATATATAGATTGATTGATTGATTGATTTGATAGATAGATTGATGGATTGACTGACAGTAAAATGGAAAAACAGATGGATAGAATAGAAAGACTACATCCATACACTCTTAGAAAAAAGGATTCCGAAAGGGTTCTTCGGCTGTCCTCGTAGGATAACCCTTTTTGGTTTCAGGTAGAACCCTTTTTGGTTTCAGGTAGAACCCTTTTTGGTTTCAGGTAGAACCCTTTTTGGTTTCAGGTAGAACTCTTTTGTGTTCCATGTAGAATCCTCTGTGGAAAGGATTCTACAAGCCACTGTATCACTTTATTCCTAGTTATATGTACATATTAGGCTTGGGCGGCATATCATATATACAGTATACCGGGGTATTTGGAAATAGCGACAGAATGTTTTTTCAAAACCGTCAAAACTATTTATTTAAGTTTTTCAATACATTTTTATATGTAAATACCTGCAGTCAACTTGTGCAATAGGTTAGGAGATAAAGCAGATCGCGCATCTGTCACATTATTCTTCATTATGAAGCTTACTGTAGTTCCCCAGAACAGTTGAGCCAGTCACATGTTTGTTTGTAAACAGCACAACGGGTGAAAGCGGGAGCAGGTGAGTCCAGCTGTGTATTGACAGGGGTTGCGTTTTATATTGAAAGTCAACAGTGTTTTGTTGCCTCAATAGAGTGATCAGGGACGTGCAACTATAGTTTTCCTTCACAGAGAATACATTAGTGCAACACATTCGGCAGAAACGTACCGGAGAAAAGTAGCTCCACATCAGTCAGCACTGTCTGTTGACAGAATGCCTGTTTGTGAATTCTCATCCAAGTGGAGAAGTGCACCTGAAGCACAAAATTGATCTGATGCTGAGCAGAAATTACAATAAGAATCATTTTACATCTGCGTTTACAAAGCGCAGCAAGATATTTCTTATGCATTTTATCTTTTTTTCCTGTGTGAAAAACGCAGAATTCTGCGTTAACGCAACCCCTAAATGTAACTTGCTAGTTAATCTACGAAAGTGGCTGAATTAATAAGGTGACGGGGCATCATATTGTGTTAGCTTTCTGCCGTGTTTGAGTAGTCAAAGCCCTTTGGAGGAGTTATTTGTACAGCTGCCACCACCTTGATTTCCTTGCGTTTTTTCTCCTCTCCGTTCTCGGCAGTCTGCTCCTCCCCCATCTTCTCTGAGCAGAGCAGGCAGGCCCGTTGCCCTAGCGATTCTGGACTGCACACAGACACAGTGTGTACACATGCTGCTTCAGAGCCAGTACTGTTCTTCCTTCAGACAAGCATGCGTCAAAACTTTGTTCATTTGCACAATGTGTCTCGTTCATATTCGCTTGTAAATGTCAAAATTTACCAAATATGACATTTGGTAGCTCCTAACTATATATGTATAACTTTATGAGCTGGATTACCTGTCTTTGCAATTTGTTTGTTTTCATTTGCGCTCGTTAGCATATTTAGCTATCAGCCTCCGTTGAAACTCACTATTACTTGTGCTAATGTTATTAGCATTCTGGTAATAGACCCCCTTGTGTACTAACCTGGAAATACTGTATATACCGGTATGAGAGAAGGACGGTATGACGATATGAAAATCTGGATACCGCCCAACCCTAGCACGTATCTACCTCAATTACTTTGTACTCCTGCATGTCGAATCGGTACTGGTACATCTTGTATATTGCCAAGTTATCATTACTCATTGTGTATCTATTATTACTTTATCATTACGTGTTTTACTTTTCTATTATTTCTCTATTTTCTTTCTCTCTGCATTGTTGGGAAGGGCCTGTAACTAAGCATTTCACTGTTAGTCCACACCTGTTGTTTCCTAAGCATGTGACGAATAAAAATGTGATTAGTAGTTCAGCATGTATGAGCGGATGAACGGATAGGGTCGCTCTGCACTCTAGCCACCGGCATACATACACATAAACACACACTTAGACAGACACACACCAGGGTTTCCATTAGGATGTGTCGCTGGACATTTGACCGGCAGCATTTTAATTTACCGGACATTTGAGATATTTACCGGACCCATATGCATTGGGTGTGTAACCTAATTAGGGCGTCCACTCAGAATGACAGATATCACATTTAGATTATTGTCATTCAGCTTAACAGAACATGCAACTCGAGGATGTAACGATATGCGTCCTTCTTACCAAATTCCAATGCGCACTATCCCAATAGTAGAAAAGTTTACCTATTCTATTGGTCAGCTTGTCATTCTGTGCGAGAAAGAAATAGCCTATTTCACACAGACTCTGGGTCAGTTGTGGGACGATAGACCCCAAATTCATACAATCAGTATATCAAAAAAACGTTAAAAAGCAATGAGGCTGATGCAACAGATCAGAAGGTTTAGCTTTAAATTATTTCTTCACATTTTAAGTGCAGCAATGCACACACGGCAGTAGGCTACGTGTGAATGTTCGTTCTATAACACAATTAGCAGGAAAACACTGTTGTCAAAAGCCTGTGACAGAGATTAAATATCTGTTACAAATGTTGAAAGATGGGAGATCAAAAGAAGCAACAACTAGCATGACTAATATGACTTGTGCCTTTGCCTGCTGGACAATGACAGAAAGTTGATTTGAAAACCAATAGAACAATGGCATATGGAAGTCTTAATAAAATAATTGCCTCAACGTTTATAGAAACTGATTTTGCCTAGGCTACTTTGAAGCAAGGTAAAAAACAAAATCCTCGTAATATGAGGTACAATGTTCAGGTTTCACACAATTAAGTAGGCTATATGTTTTCAAAATGCATACTGCCTCCAGCTCACACTGTAATGTGTGATGCGCTGAAGCCTGCCTACCATTGCCTATGCACCTGAATGGCGAATAGGAAGTGCACTTCAATCACAAGTTGAGAAATTAAAATAGTATCGTGTCCATCAAAACATTTTTAACACGCAATTTCATTTTAGATTTTAGATTTAGAATTGTTGCGCAATGTTTGGGTTTATAAATGCAAGTTTCACTCCAGCGCCAATAGGAGCTGTATCAGCAGCTCTCGCGCTGTCTGACAGATTTTCCGCTTAAACTAGGCTATGTATCTGTATGCTGTGTGCATGTGATAAATAAGAATCATAATGACTATCGAAAATACACACGCGCTGAGTTAATTCCACAAAATTATTACCCATAGACCGATAAGCATGACCGGTCAAATGGAGATTGTGTTGTTGCCCTTCCACTCTGCTACAGAACCACAGGGCCCTGACAACTGTGCTCTCCTGTGGCCACAACAAGTCGAGTAGAACAAATGCAGGGAGGTCACTTCGCTGGCCTTGTGTCACCCTCCACCCCTCCACCATTATGCATGTCTACACTCTTAGGAAATAGGTGCTATCTAGAACCTACAGTGCCTTGCAAAAGTTTTTTTGTCTTATTTGTTGTGTGTTTCACAATAAAACATATTTTGTATCTTTTGTGGTAGGCATGTTGTGTAAATCAAATGATACAAACCCCCCAAAAATCCATTTAAATTCCAGGTTGGAAGGCAACAAAATAGGAAAAATGCCAAGGGGGGTGAATACTTTCGCAAGCCACTGTTGATCCTTAGTGATGTGGACACCGAGGAACTTGAAGCTCTCGACCCGATTCACTACAGCCCTGTCGATCACAGTTCAGTCCGCCATCTATCTATCTATAGAACCACATAAACAGTTACTATTCATATCTCTGCCTCCTGAAAATGGTCACTGCCACAGAGGAGGTGGGCATGGTGTTTGCCGACCTCATCACACTCTTTCCTTTTATCGCTCGCTTCCTTCTTCCATCCAGGGAGCGAGGGATGAGGAGGAGGAGAGGAGAGGAGGAGGGAAAGGTGGAAAGGTCATCCCACGGCATTAGCCGCAGCGTCGAGAGGCTCGATAAATAAACAAATAGATAAGTAAAAATAGGTGCAGATACTTAGCGGGCGTAACGAGACAGCTGAGGCCATCCGGAATCAATTCTGTGCTCGGAAGATGGTAATCACTACAGCTTCCTTAACACTGGCTTAATTGGACTTCAGTCATTTACACACAGCACTCCGACCTCTCTCTTGAGTGTGTCTGTGTGTGCAGCCTGGTCTCATAGACTAGACGTAACATAGTAAACATAAATCCGTGACACTCAAATTAGTATGATATGTTACATTTGGTTGGTTAGATAAGACAGAAGGTTACTTAATGCAAAAACATAAGAGGGTGGTTGGTCGGGGTGGATGGGTCGTCATATAATGCTAACTTCTAGCAACCCAAAGGTTGCATGTTAGAATCTCATCAGGGACAACCTAACTCCTAACCTTAACCTTAACCCTAACATTAACTCTAACCCCTTACCTCTAGCCTAGCTAACGTTAGCCAGCTAGCTAACGTTAGCTTTAACCACCTAGCCACCTAGCTAACGTTAGCCACAACAAATTGGAATTCTTAACATATCAAATGTTTTTGCAAATTCGTAATATAGTGTACGTTCTGCAATATTCGTAACATACAGTATCATACTAATTGTAATTCGTAACATATCATACGAAGTGGATGATGGACATTCACAAATTAATACATACCATACGAGTGTCTGATTTACGTATCAAATAATATGAAATGCTCTGAGACCAGGTTGGTGTGTGTACATCCATCAAGTGTGTGTCTCCAAGTTGTGTGTGTATTTCTCCTGTGTGTGTGGTTGTGAGTGTGTCTGTGTGTGTTTCAGCGTCTGTGTGTGTGTGTGGGGAAGCGTTCACTGGTCATTAGCATAGATTTTTCCGGAGGGGGCCTTCTGTTGCTCACAAATAGCAGGCCAGGCGAGCCGGGGCACTCCTTCCCTGCTCCATCAGCGTTAAAAGATGGCCACCATCGATCGGGGCACCCAGGCGGTCTCCTCCTTCTGAAGGATGCCCCTGTCGATGGGATAATCCCAGGTAAATTACGAGACCGCTCGGTGTTCCAATTAACGAACAGAACCATTATCAGTAGCAGCTATTGCTGTGTCATCCATTAGCCGCTAGCTGTTAGTAGTTAATGTTTAACAGTGTGGCAGTGCTTTGGGTTCTTTCCTGTAGTCCATCAGGAACGAGAGTAAAGGGGTGAAGGATAGTTATTGGGGGAGGGGTTGGGGTGTGTGGTAGTGGCGGTCCGTGCCGTTTAAGATTAGGGAGGACGATTTTTTTAAATGACCATGGCCTTATTTTGTCATTCTTATTCCATTCACCCAGTTCAATGTAACATCAATAGGTTTAGGCTACTACATGATACTAACATGTTCCCTATATCCATCATGAGGTTGCTACAACCTAGCCTACGAATGAAAGTTTATAACGTAGGTGCACAGGTCTAGAGACAAATTGGATGCGTGTGTATCTGTGTTAGTGCAGATGTGTGTTTTGTGCTGGCAAGCATGTGGGAGTTACCAACGTGCACGTGTGTACCTTCATCCTGTGTGTCTCAGTCTGAAAGCCTTTTATGAGAAGCACTGTTCTTAAAATTCAATTTCCGATCAACCGTTCCTTTTCACCTTGGATAGTGATTGTCATTCACGGCCACAGAGAGAAGGTTCATAAATGACCATGATGGTATAATCATAAAAATGAAGTGTCTAGCCACTTCTGGAGAACGGCCAATCATAAATGCACAGCCTATCCCTTTAATAATAATCAGACTCCTCATCAGTCGCACCTAGCCAGAGTCTTAGGCTATATCCTAGGCTACATAGGCAGTGGCTGCGAGGAATAACTAAGCTAGATTGTTCTTATCCATGCACCAAACTCCAGTTTCTGTTCTGCTGTGTGTGTGACAAAGTCATTATTTGAAGTCTGTGTTGATTAAATACAGCAAGACAAGAAAGGTGGCTGTGTTGAATCATATTCATTATGGTAGACTCAGCTTGTTTTGGCTGGCTGGGACTGAGACAATTAAGCATGAGACACACACGTGCATTCACATACACTCACACATACATACACACACATACATACATACACATACATATACACACACACATACATACACACACATACAGACACACACACATACACACACGCATACATACACATATGCATTCACGCACGCACGAACGCACGCACGCATGCATGCACACACGCACACACATACACACACACACACACACACACACACACACATACACACACACACACAGTGATCAGTTCATATTCATAGAATAGACCCAGGCCAGTTAAATCATATCATTATCCCCTTTGGTGTGTATTTGCATATATGCATATCACGGTTTCTAAAACAACACTTGGCTTTTCGTAATAAAGTGGGAAGAGGCCTCAAATTAATTAGCCAAAGACAGCAAACAGATGAATGAGAAAGGCCAAAAAAATGCTTCTACAGCTGTGCCTTCCAAAACAGAAACCTGGGTCTTACCGACCCGCAATTAATATTCCAAGACGACATTCGCTGAACCAGCGCCGATTATTTTGAGTGCCGCTGCTTTTGCCGCTGACGTGGGGAAAATCTGCGGAAGCTCGACATCTTGGTTTTTCCCTCAGTAATAGGGGAGAAATGTTGCATGCCTAAACACATTAGTGCTACAATCCGCCCATCCCTCCTTTACTTCTTGACGTTCTCTCTCTTGCTTGAACCGAACCTGTAATTGTACCAGCCAGCTGTTTTTTGGCAGGTGGAGCTGTCCGTTCTCCCTCCCGCGCTATGCCCACTGCGCCCATTGGGGGAGGATCTGGCATTCTGGATAATATGAGCATAATAACACCAACAACACATCGCATTCTGCCTCTAATTTGCTGTAACGGATGGGCCACAGTGTGAGGGATGGAGACAATCCTCTCTCTCTTTCTCTCTACATCCTAACAGCAGGGAGACTTTGTGAATCAGAGAAAAGGGTTCTAAGATCCTTAATTGATACGATGCACATTCTGGTCTCAATCCACGTGGGTGTGCAGGCTTTTGGTTCTAGCCCAGTAGTAACACACCTCATTCAACTAATCGGGGGCTGGGACAAAAGTACAGGGCTGGGACAAAAGCCTGCACACCTTGTGGGGCCCTAGGACCAGGATTCGAGGACACTGAATGTAACGCATAGGATACAGAATCCTCAACGCAAAGTAAACTTTGGGTGACATTTGGGCTCTCTCATAACCACATTATGAAAAAAGCCAAGGCAATGGCTTTTTAATGAAAGGCTTTTCTTCCCCATCAGATATATCTCATTACTTCATAAACACACTGGCCCACATTTTAAGTCGCTCCACTTTTTATGAGGTTATTTTGCTCCGAGCGCCGATATCATCCGACTTTTTATTGCCGCTCCTTTGTCCATATCCCTTGTAGTCGTGGCATTTGAAACGAGAGGTTTTGATTTGGCTCCATGAATATTTCCTCTCTTCATTTGGCTTAGACATATGTGGACATAATGCATGAGGTTTAAAAATGGATGTAAATAGGGAGGCTGTCATCAACAGGGAAACACAGTTGATATACAAAGAGATTGTATTCTGTGATTCGATTAAAACAGGAGAACTGGAAGAGGACTCTCTCTTTCTCCCGGTGTCCCCTGCAGTTCTGGGTCCCTCCTCTCTCTCTCTCTCTCT
>NW_028156873.1:0-39925 GCF_964263955.1 Coregonus lavaretus
GAATTGATTTGCATTTTAATGAGGGAAATAAGTATTTCACCCCTCTGCAAAACATGACTTAGTACTTGGTGGCAAAACACTTGTTGGCAATCACAGAGGTCAGACGTTTCTTGTAGTTGGCCACCAGGTTTGCACACATCTCAGGAGGGATTTTGTCCCACTCGTCTATGCAGATCTTCTCCACGTCATTAAGGTTTCGAGCCTGACGTTTGGCAACTCGAACCTTCAGCTCCCTCCACAGATTTTCTATGGGATTAAGGTCTGGAGACTGGCTAGGCCACTCCAGGACCTTAATGTGCTTCTTCTTGAGCCACTCCTTTGTTGCCTTGGCCGTGTGTTTTGGTTCATTGTCATGCTGGAATACCCATCCACAACCCATTTTCAATGCCCTGGCTGAGGGAAGGAGGTTCTCACCCAAGATTTGACGGTACATGGCCCCGTCCAACGTCCCTTTGATGCGGTGAAGTTGTCCTGTCCCCTTAGCAGAAAAACACCCTCAAAGCATAATGTTTCCACCTCCATGTTTGACGGTTGGGATGGTGTTCTTGGGGTCATAGGCAGCATTCCTCCTCCTCCAAACACGGCGAGTTGAGTTGATGCCAAAGAGCTCGATTTTGGTCTCATCTGACCACAACACTTTCACCCAGTTCTCCTCTGAATCATTCAGATGTTCATTGGCAAACTTCAGACGGCCCTGTATATGTGCTTTCGTGAGCAGGGGGACCTTGCGTGCGCTGCAGGATTTAAGTCCTTCACGGCGTAGTTTGTTACCAATTGTTTTCTTGGTGACTATGGTCCCAGCTGCCTTGAGATCATTGACAAGATCCTCCCGTGTAGTTCTGTGCTGATTCCTCACCGTTCTCATGATCATTGCAACTCCATGAGGTGAGATCTTGTATGGAGCCCCAGGCCGAGGGAGATTGACAGGTCTTTTGTGTTTCTTCCATTTGCGAATAATCGCACCAACTGTTGTCACCTTCTCACCAAGCTGCTTGGCGATGGTCTTGTAGCCCATTCCAGCCTTGTGTAGGTCTACAATCTTGTCCCTGACATCCTTGGAGAGCTCTTCGGTCTTGGCCATGGTGGAGAGTTTGGAATCTGATTGATTGCTTCTGTGGACAGGTGTCTTTTATGCAGATAACAAGCTTATATTAGGAGCACTCCCTTTAAGAGTGTGCTCGTAATCTCAGCTTGTTACCTGTATAAAAGACACCTGGGAGCCAGAAATCTTTCTGATTGAGAGGGGGTCAAATACTTATTTCCCTCATTAAAATGCAAATCAATTTATAACATTTTTGACATGCGTTTTTCTGGATTTTGTTGTTGTTATTCTGTCTCTCACTGTTCAAATAAACCTACCATTAAAATTATAGACTGATCATTTCTTTGTCAGTGGGCAAACACACAAAATCAACAGGGGATTAAATACTTTATTCCCTCACTGTATATATATATATATATATATATATATATATATATATATATATATATATATATATATATATATATATATATACTGAAGTGTATCTAATATTTCTGTAGAGGGTAGAATGCTGCTCAGGGGAGTGTAATGGAGACCAGATGGCCTGACTAACTTCAATGGATGTGTTCATTGTGTATACTCTGATTTGCATCTGTCTGGGAGAGGAGTGAGGCTTCTGTGTGTGTGTCTGTCATGAGCCGCAGTGCAGTGTGGGAGATTTACACACTGATGACAGCCTCAGCCACAGACCCTATCCAATTACAAGTCTTTATTTACAATATGCACACATACACAGTTACACACACACACTGTAAAAAGTATTTCTAGTGAAATAGTTGCATTTCAATTGGACATTTACCTGTACCAAATCTGTCAAATCTCTCTTGCTCTGGCCTTTTGCATAGCGGTGTAGAGAGGAGAATCACATTTTCTTCTCCAAATGCCTGGCGGGGAATCTTGACCGCAGTAAAGGAGGTAAAGTTGTCCCTGACCCCAACGGCGGGACACCTCGTCCCCCTCAAGAGGGACTGGAGTGGAGAGGGTTGTGATTTTCTGGAATTTACCGGAATCACAATGGCAGCTAACTTGACCCACAGACGCCCAATTTGAGGCGATTGATGACACACACTTTACAGGGGCAGAGTATCAGCAGCCACAATTATACTCCTTTTTACCCCTCTCTATTTCTCTCTCCTCTCCACACTGAACTGCCTGGCAGTTTGATCCGTAGTCAAACAGAAGTGTACATTTTTGGAGGTTTGGAAAAAGAGAGCGTAAATGTCAGTCGAAGTAATAGTGTTCATGGAAAGTCTTCCTTCAGTGTATCAGTCCCACTCCTCTGTATCATCATTTCTCTTCATCATTCAAAGACTGAAATTAATAATTCAGTGAACATTGCTAGTGTTCAACATAGTAGGTGGCTTTCTCCGATCCAGATTCAGCCTACTCCTGGTATAAAAGCAGCTATAGAGCAAGGATTACCTTATTGTCATACACTAGTGCATGCTAGTTTCACATGTAATGTCTCAACATGGTCTTCCCGTATCCTTTCCCTACAGAAAGCGGGCTGAGCTAGAGGCTGTGGAGGATGAGGAGGAGAGACCCAGACCAATGCCGTCTCAATACATCAGAGGACCACCCATTTCCAAGCCCCAGCCAGGACTTGTGATGAGGTCAAGGCACTAAATCCTGCTTGTATTGTAATATTGACAGGATTCACTACATTTTACTATAATGCTGTTACAAACTGGTTTTACGAGAATGGACAAAATGACCAGCAAATTTACTGTGACTCCCAAGTGGTAATGAATATTGGAGTTGTATCAAAGAAATGTCAAGTTCAAAGAAAAGTCAAACTGCAAAGAAATATCACAATAATATATTTCTATTGCCATATAAAAAACATATTTCAACCACTGCTACAAGAGTTCAGGTCAATGGCAGAAACTGGAGCAAATGTTTGAATTATCCCCTAACAGAAAACATCAACACAAACCAAACGGCGCATGAGGAAAATGGTTGTTGACGATGGCGTTGCTGTGACCTCAACAAGACCACAAGTCAATCATAGACCGTCCTACCCGAGAGAAAGTAGAACCCGTACAAAAACCAAACTGGGTCAAACACATAATGACCATTGGGAGGTCCACAGTCGGACACACTGGGAAAAACATCTGTACAATGAGGTTGATGGTTTGGAGAACTTCAACCACGACCGTAATGACCAGTGTTGGGGTAAGAGTCAGAAGCACGGTCCCCCAGAATCTGACCACTGGGAAATCCCAACCACATATATGACCGTGGTGAGTGGGAGGAATACGGCCACAAAGACCACGACCAAAGAGCAGAGCCTTATTCTAAACAGAAGGATGGCTGGGATGTCACACTACTGCAGTGCCTTAGTTCTCTTCCTATTCCTGTCCCTGGCCTTTCTATTCACTGACTGGCGGTCCTAATTGATGACTTGGTGCTCCGTTTCCCTGGTACTCTCTGACACTTTTTCTTTACGTTTCTTACCCATCATGCCTATTTTGGCAAGTAGGTAGGCAGCAGGTAGCCTAGAGGTTACAGTAATAACCTAAAGGTCGCTGGTTCGAATACCCGAGCAGACAAGGTGAAAAATCTGTTGATGTGCCCTTGAGCAAGGGACTGGTCATAATTTGCTGCAGGGGCGCAGTACCATTAAACAACACATTTCATTGCACATACACAGTGGGGAAAAAAAGTATTTAGTCAGCCACCAACTGTGCAAGTTCTCCCACTTAAAAAGATGAGAGAGGCCTGTAATTTTCATCATAGGTACACGTCAACTATGACAGACAAATTGAGAAAAAAATATCCAGAAAATAACATTGTAGGATTTTTAATGAATTTATTTGCAAATTATGGTGGAAAATAAGTATTTGGTCACCTACAAACAAGCAAGATTTCTGGCTTTCACAGACATGTAACTTCTTCTTTAAGAGGCTCCTCTGTCCTCCACTCGTTACCTGTATTAATGGCACCTGTTTGAACTTGTTATCAGTATAAAAGACACCTGTCCACAACCTTAAACAGTCACACTCCAAACTCCACTATGGCCAAGACCAAAGAGCTGTCAAAGGACACCAGAAACAAAGTTGTAGACCTGCACCAGGCTGGGAAGACTGAATCTGCAATAGGTAAGCAGCTTGGTTTGAAGAAATCAACTGTAGGAGCAATTATTAGGAAATGGAAGACATACAAGACCACTGATAATCTCCCTCGATCTGGGGCTCCACGCAAGATCTCACCCTGTGGGGTCAAAATGATCACAAGAACGGTGAGCAAAAATCCCAGAACCACACGGGGGGACCTAGTGAATGACCTGCAGAGAGCTGGGACCAAAGTAACAAAGCCTCCCATCAGTAACATACTACGCCGCCAGGGACTCAAATCCTGCAGTGCGAGACGTGTCCCCCTGCTTAAGCCAGTACATGTCCAGGCCCGTCTGAAGTTTGCTAGAGTGCATTTGGATGATCCAGAAGAGGATTGGGAGAATGTCATATGGTCAGATGAAACCAAAATATAACTTTTTGGTAAAAACTCAACTCGTCGTGTTTGGAGGACAAAGAATGCTGAGTTGCATCCAAAGAACACCATACCTACTGTGAAGCATGGGGGTGGAAACATCATTCTTTGGGGCTGTTTTTCTGCAAAGGGACCAGGACGACTGATCCGTGTAAAGGAAAGAATGAATGGGGCCATGTATCGTGAGATTTTGAGTGAAATCCTCCTTCCATCAGCAAGGGCATTGAAGATGAAACGTGGCTGGGTCTTTCAGCATGACAATGATCCCAAACACACCGCCCGGGCAACGAAGGAGTGGCTTCGTAAGAAGCATTTCAAGGTCCTAGAGTAACCTAGCCAGTCTCCAGATCTCAACCCCATTGAAAATCTTTGGAGTGAGTTAAAAGTCCATGTTGCCCAGCGACAGCCCCAAAACATCACTGCTCTAGAGGAGATCTGCATGGAGGAATGGGCCAAAATACCAGCAACAGTGTGTGAAAACCTTGTGAAGACATACAGAAAACGTTTGACCTGTGTCATTGCCAACAAAGGGTATATAACAAAGTATTGAGAAACTTTTGTTATTGACCAAATACTTATTTTCCACCATAATTTGCAAATAAATTCATAAAAAATCCTACATGTGATTTTCTGGATTTTTTTTTCTCATTTTGTCTGTCATAGTTGACGTGTACCTATGATGAAAATTACAGGCCTCTCTCATCTTTTTAAGTGGGAGAACTTGCACAATTGGTGTCTGACTAAATACTTATTTCCCCCACTGTATCCGGTGTATGTGACAAAATATATATATATATATATTTTTACAGTTTGCTCTAGTGTCATGACATGAGTGAGACAGTACATTTGATGGAGTGAGTCGTTTTGCTGAGGCTCATGTGAAACCATAGAGCTCTATGTCCAGGGCCTGGCTCCAGTCAGCTCTCAGGGTTTCTGGGTGGACATCTTCACTGTGATGTGCTGCATACAATAAAAATAACAAATAGTGTCGTTTTTAACATGGACTATATTGTTATTGGCAAATATTTAGGGAGACCGAACAAGAACTAGTCAAACTTAACACTGGTTTGAAACTGAAGTTGCCCATTTACCTTGTGCCTGTAGTGGCAAGATTTGAGCAATGCAAAGAGGAAACACTTGAAATGACTTTATATTTACACTATTTGACTTTTGCATCCTTTGACTTTTGTATGAATTTATTTAAAATGTAATATGTCTCATTTGGGATATTGTGTGTGTAGTGATCGTTTTGTCATATAGGCAGGCCTACTGATCGGGTTGGAGAGTCGTGGGTGTGTGTCCCTCACCTCGTACAGACATGCCTGGTGGAACGGTTGGCCGCAGTGATGGTCGTTGCACACCTGATCAGTAATGGCCGACACCAGATGGTAGGAGTAACAGATCCCACACTCCACACTGAAACTCTACAATATACACAACAGAGTCACTGATGAAGACCCAAAATCCACAGTACTTGCCCACTCTCTCCTGTCTCTCCTTTTCTCTCACTCTCTATCACCCCTCTTCGCTTCCTCTATCCCACTACACCACCCTTTCTCTTTCTACCAGTCTATCCACCTCCCCTACACTCTCTCTCTTTTTGCATATTGCTTTTCGTGTAATGAGAAACCCTTTTTTATACTCTAAGCGATCCATTAAAAAGAGGATGGCAGGTAAAATGTCAACATCTAGTCAAGTAAACTTTTCACTCTTCGGAATGTTAATGATGCTGAGGCATTAATCACCGTGGTGACAGCGGATAAACACGGCGCCCTTTCAACCCATCCGCTGGCAAGTAAAAAATAAAAAATAAAAAAATAAATGGATAAATGTGTGATTAAAGCAATCTTGATAGTGGCAAGGATTCTGCCATCTTTGTTATTCAAATGATTTTATCTGTAAACAACCCAATTAAAGGGGATGCACACCCACCTCCAGCAAACATAAAAAAGAATAACAGACAGAAAAATACATATCTGTCCACCACACACACGATTGCTCGGTAGAGGTAATTGTGAGGGCTTGGTGTTTGAAACAGGGAAATACAACATACAGATTTTTCGTGGGTGGCAGGTGACGGGAATTCTATCTCCAAAACATCACGAAGGTTCTGCAAGACGCTGCAGTCCGGGCTCCTGAAAGACACGAGAAACAGCTCCTTCACACACTAATTAAATACATGCAAATGAGGGAGAGACAGGGGGAAGAGGAGTTTACAATTTTGACCAATATGTCCTGTATTTCTCAACCCTGCTCGGAAATGTTGAATACCAAGACTATCACGATTATATGGCATAGGAGACTTGGCTCATGTTCAGACTTGGTTCTCAGTTCAGATTTTTCATGGGTGGCAGGTGACGGGAATTCTATCCCCAAAACATCACGGAGGTTATGCAAGATGATGCAGTCCGGGCTCCTGAAAGACACAAGAAACAGCTCCTTCACACACTAATTAAAGACATGCAAATGAGGGAGAGACAGGGGGAACAGGAGTTTACAATTATGACCAATATGTCCTATATTTCTCTCCCTGCTCGGAAATGTTGAAGACCAAGGACATCACGATTATAAGGAGACTTGGTTCATGTGGAATGTTTCCAACACTATAAATCAGGAAATACCATTGTATGGAACATGTAACATAAGATAATACCAATAAATACATGTTTGACTACCTAACTTACCTTAAATGCATGTTGGCATTGAGATTGTTCCTCAAAGGTGTTACAACTGCAAGGGAAAATTATCCACACAATTAATTGGTGAATTCCAAATGGGCATTGTAAAAAGACAGGTTTAGAGATAAATCCCCCTGCTAGTGTTGTGTAATACAGTCCTTTTTTTTGCATTTTAGAAAACATCACCCCAAATCTAATTTGTTTCTAGTGATGTCAAGGGTTTTCCTGGATGCAACACACAGGCTCTTTCAAACAGCTATTCATATTTGACAACAGAGTCAGGCAAAGAGGAAATATTTGAATAACTTCGACAACCGCTCTGCTCTTGTCTGTTCCACCCCATCAGCCTTGTCTTTGTGTACAGCCATCATTTGCTATTCTTAAATGCAAAAAGCAATATTTCTGCGTGACCCTTTCTATTTGAGGGTTACTGCCTGCTTCAGTCTTGGCGACATGAGAGTGTGTGTTTTAATATATTTGAGTAGCATTGCTAGGCAAACCAACAATGAGTTTTATGTGGCACAGTTGGCCAAGCATGACCTTGGATTTAAAGAAACAATTGGCAACAATTGTTGGGACTTAAATAAAACAAACTCAACGTTGGTTGGTCCTCGCAAACTTACCAAATCAATATGTTGTAAAATGTTTATGTTGGGTAGTCCACATTCAAAAGGACAAATAATGTGCCCCAAAAAATAATCCATCTTTCCTTTCCTAAAGTCTACAGAAAATACTCATGTCAAAGTAGGAGAGAAATTCAAACATTTGTATTCTGGGTAAGTCTCTAAGAGCTTTGCACACCTGGATTGTACAATATTTGCACATTATTCTTTATTAAATTCTTCAAGCTCGGTCAAGTTGGTTGTTGATCATTGCTAGACATCCATTTTCAAGTCTTGCCATAGATTTTCAAGTCGATTTAAGTCAAAACTGTAACTAGGCCACTCAGGAACATCAATGTCGTCTTGGTAAGCAACTCCAGTGTATATTTGGCCTTGTGTTTTAGGTTATTGTCCTGTTGAAAGGTGAATGTCCCCCACTGTATGTTGGAAAGCAAACTGAACCAGGTTTTCCTCTGGGATTTTGCATGTGCTTAGCTCTATTCAGTTTATTTTTATCATAAACTCCCTAGTTCTTGCTGATGACAAGCATACCCATAACATGACGCAGCCACCGCCATGCTTAAATATGAAGAGTGGTACTCAGGGATGTTCTGTTGGATTTGCCCCAAACGTAACACTTTTTATTCAGGACAAAGTTCATTTCTTTGCAACATTTTTTGCAGTTTGACTTTAGTGCCTTATTGCAAACAGAATGTATGTTTTGGAATATTTGTATTCTGTACAGGCACTATTAGGTTAGTATTATGGAGTAACTACAATGTTGTTGATCCATCATCGGTTCTCTCCTATCACAGCCTTGAACCTCTGTAACAGTTTTAAAGTCACCATTGGCCTCATGGTGAAATCCCAGAGTGGTTTCCATCCTCTCCGGTAAAGGAGTTAGGAAGGATGCCTGTATCTTTGTAGTGCCTGGGTGTATTGATACGCCATCCAAAGTGTAATTTATAACTTCACCATTCTCAAAGGGATATTAAATGTCTGCTTTTTTTTTATGCCCATCTACCAATAGGTGCCCCTCTTTGTGAGGCATTGGAAAACCTCCCTGGTCTTTGTATTTTAATCTGTGTTTGAAATTCACTGCTCGACTGAGGGACCTTATAGCTAATTGTATATGTGGGGTAAAGAGAGGAGGTAGTCATTCAAAAATCATGTTAAACACTATTATTGCACACAGATTGAGTCCATGCAACTTATTATGTGACTTGTTAAGCACATTTCTACTCCTGAACTTTTTTAGGCTTGCCATAAGAAAAGGGTTGAATACTTATTGAATCAAGACATTTCAGCTTTTCATTTTTAATTAATTTGTGCAAAATGCGAAAAACATAATTCCAGTTTGATGTTAATTGGGTATTGTGTGTATGCCAGTGACAAAAACATCTACATTTAATGTTTACATTCAGGCTGTAACACAACAAAATGTGGAAAAGGTCAAGGGGTGTGAATACTTTCTGAAGGCACTGTACATATTTCCTTTGTCTGTGATCACAGATATGACAGAATATGGTAGGTGGAAGCCAAGTTTCCTCAATACTCTGTGTTTGCTTATCAAATTGAGTCAGATCAGTTAATAGACTGAATGTGGGAAGGAGGATGCCTTTAAAAGATATTGAAGCACGGCAAGTGTGCTGTCTTTCAATACAGGGTACACATTCCACATTGTTCAGAGCAACAGACGGGCAACAGTTATTCAACTGACATTCCAGTACAACATTGGTGCCCAAAGACCCATAAAATAATGCACAACTCGTCTTACCTTGACATGAATGGGGTATGGCATCCGACGACCTTAGAGTTCTACTTCTTTCAGCAGAAAACAAGAAATTTCGGTTGCAGTGGGCCAAGGAATGAAAACACTGGAGAATTTGAAAAACTGCCTGGTCTGATGAATCCTGATTCCTGCTGTTTCACACTGATGGGAGGACTAGGGTATGGAGAAAACCACATGAGTACTTGGATCCATCATGCCGCGTGCCAACATTACAGGCTGGTGGTGGCTGTGTGATGGTGTGGGGTGTGCTTTCATGGCACACATTGGCCCCTTGATAAAAGTGGAGCAACGTTTGAATGCCACAGGATATCTGAACCACAGGAGTTTGGTGGCACCTTAATTGGGGAGAACGGGCTCGTGGTAATGACTGGAGCAGAATTAGTGGTATGGTAACAAATACATGAAACAAATGGTTTCCAAGTGTTTGATGCCATTCCATTTGCTCTGTTCCGGCCATTATTATGAGCCGTTCTCCCCTCAACAGCCTCCTGTGAGCTGAACATCATTGCCAATCAGGTGAATCCCTTCATGGCAGCAGTGTATCCATCTGCGAATTGATTTTTTCAGCAGGATAATGCCACAAAGCTTGGATTGCCCAGGAATGGTTCCACAAACATGACAGTTAATTCAACTTACTGCAGTGGCCTGCCGAGTGACCAGATCTGAATCCAATTGAGCATCTGTGGGATGAGATGGAACGAGCTATTCGGAGTAGAGATTCACTACCAGCCAACGTGACACAACTGTGGGCAGCATTGGAGTCAACATGGGCAAGAATCTCTGTGGAATACTTTCGACAGCTTGTTGAGTCCATGCCCCAATGAACTGAGGCTGTTCTGAGGGCAAAAGGGGGTTCAACTCAATATTCGGAAGGTGTTCCTAATGTTTTGTACAGTAAATTTGGTTGGCAGCCATTGATGGACAGAAATATTTAAACCTTGTCTCTGATTTTCAGGCAGATTTAAGTCAGGACTGGGCCACTCAGGAACTCTCAACACCTCTTGAAAAGCCATTCTGTTCTGTATTTGGCTTTAAAATGTGTGTATTTGTTCCGGTAAGAAATGCAACTCTATCCCAACGTTAGGTATTCAGAAGACTCCTTTCATACTTGTTTTGATCCTGACAAACTCCCCAGTCCCTGCCAGTGACAAGCATACCCAGAACATGATACTGCCACCACAAGAAATGACAATACAGAGGGTTCCATCATATACCACGGGTATGACAAAACATTTATTTTTACTGCTCTTAATTACGTTTGTAACCAGTTTATAATAGCAATAAGGTATGTCGTGGGTTTGTGGTATATGGCCAATATACCACGGCTAAGGGCTGTATCCAGACACTCCGCGTCGCGTCGTGCATAAGAACAGCCCTTAGCCGTGGTATGTTGGCCACATACAGTGGCTTGCAAAAGTATACACCCCCTTGGCATTTTTCCTATTTTGTTGCCTTACAACCTTGAATTAAAATAGATTTTGGGGGGGTTTGTATCATTTGATTTACACAACATGCCTACCACTTTGAAGATGTAAAATATTTGTATTTGTGAAACAAACAAGAAATAAGACAAAAAAACTTGAGCGTGCATAACTATTCATCCCCCCAAAGTCAATACTTTGTAGAGCCACCTTTTGCAGCAATTACAGCTGCAAGTCTCTTGGGGTATGTCTCTATAAGCTTGGCACATCTAGCCACTGGGATTTTTGCCCATTCTTCAAGGCATAACTGCTCCAGCTCCTTCAAGTTGGATGGGTTCCGCTAGTGAACAGCAATCTTTAAGTCATACCACAGATTCTCAATTGGATTGAGGTCTGGGCTTTGACTAGGCTATAACAAGACATTTAAATGTTTCCCCTTAAACCACTCCATTGTTGCTTTAGCAGTATGCTTAGGGTCATTGTCCTGCTGAAAGGTGAACCTCCGTCCCAGTCTCAAATCTCTGGAAGACTGAGAAAAGTTTCCCTCAAGAATTTCCCTATATTTAGCGCCATCCATCATTCCTTCAATTCTGACCAGTTTCCCAGTCCCTGCTGATGAAAAATATCCCCACAGCATGATGCTGCCACCACCATGCTTCACTGTGTGGATGGTGTTCTCGGGGTGATGAGAGGTGCTGGGTTTGCGCCAGACATAGCGTTTTCCTTGATGGCAAAAAAGCTCAATTTTAGTCTCATCTAACCAGAGTACCTTCTTCCACATGTTTGCGGAGTCTCCCACATGCCTTTTGGCGAACACCAAACGTGTTTGCTTATTTTTTTCTTTAAGCAATGGCTTTTTTCTGGCCACTCTTCCATAAAGCCCAGCTCTGTGGAGTGTACGGCTTAAAGTGGTCCTATGGACAGATACTCCAACCTCCGCTGTGGAGCTTTGCAGCTCCTTCAGGGTTATCTTTGGTCTCTTTGTTGCCGCTCTGATTAATGCCCTCCTTGCCTGGTCCGTGAGTTTTGGTTGGCGGCCCTCTCTTGGCAGGTTTGTTGTGGTGCCATATATCTTTCAATTTTTTTATAATGGATTTAATGGTGCTCCGTGGGATGTTCAAATTTTCTGATATTTTTTTATAACCCAACCCTGATCTGTTTGGAGAGCTCCTGTGGGGCGAGGGGATGGATGGAGTCAGGCACAGGAGTGTGAAGAAGGAATATGCTTTATTCAGCTCAATAAGGTAGTTAATAAGGGGGTTAATACAGTAATCAGGAGGGTAACCTATGTGTAACCTCATTTATTCTCCTCAGGACTTTGAACGGCCCCACAAACCGTGTAACCTCCAGTGCGCTGTGTGTCGCCCGGCCGGTCCTGGCAGTAGGACTGCAGGAACCTACCCATATCCTGATTTACCCTTTCCACCTGCCCATTAGACTCGGGGTGAAACCCAGAGGTCAGGCTGACTGAGACCCCCAGACATTCCATGAACGCCTTCCAGACCCTGGATGTAAACTGGGGACCCCGGTCAGACACAATGTCCTCTGGCACCCCGTAGTGCCAGAAGACATAGTGAGTAAACAGGATTTCCACCGTTTGCAGGGCCGTGGGGAGACCGGGCAGCGGAAGGAGGCGGCAGACTTTAGAAAAGCGGTCCACAACGACCAGGATGGTGGTGTTTCCCTGAGAGAGGGGAAGATCAGTGAGAAAAGTAATTGACAAGTGGGACCATGGCCATTGTGGAACTGGTAAGGGATGTAACTTACCCGCTGGGAGGTGCCTAGGTGCAGGAGGACATACACCCTCACGTCTTTAGCCAAAGTAGGCCACCAGTACTTCCCGGTCAGGAAGCGCACTGTACGGCCAATACCTGGGTGACCATAGGAGGGGGATGTGTGTGCCCAACAGATCAGACGATCACGGACAAGAGACAGCACGTACCGCAGCCCAGCTGGGCACTGAGGTGGAGATGTCTCTGTCCGCGTCCACCGCCCACACTACCGGCACCACAATGCAGGAGGCCGGGAGTATGAGGGTGTTGTCTATGGGCCTCTCCTCTGTGTCGTACAGCTGTGACAGTGCATCTGCCTTCACGTTCTTAGTACCTGGTATGTATGACAACGTGAAATCAAACCGGGTGAAGAACATGGCCCACCTGGCCTGGAGAGGGTTCAGCCTTCTCGCTGCCCGGATGTACTCCAGGTTACGCTGGTCAGTCCAGATGAGGAAAGGGTGTTTCGCCCCCTCGAGCCAGTGCCTCCACGCGGTCAGGGCTCTGACAACAGCCAACAGCTCCCAATCACCAACGTCGTAGTTCTGCTCCGGCGGGCTGAGCTTCTTCGAGAAGAAGGCACATGGGTGGAGCTTGAGTGGCATGCCCGAGCATTGGGATAGGACTGCGCCTACCCTTACCTTGGACGCATCCACTTCCACTATAAACGGCAATGATGGATCGGGATGGGCCAGTACCGGGACTGAGGTGAACAGAGCCCTCAAGTTACTGAAAACCCTGTCAGCCTCAGCAGACCAGCGGATCCGGGATGGCCCACCCTTCATCAGAGAGGTGATGGGAGCTGCGACCTTGCCAAACCCCTGATAAACCTCCGATAGTAATTGGCAAAGCCAATGAAGCGCTGCACCTCCTTCACCGTGGTTGGGGTCGGCCAATTCGGCAGTCTTCCTCCATCTCCACACCTGAGGTGGTGATGTGGTAACCCGAGGAAGGAGACGGACTACTGTAAGACAGACACTTTTCTGCCTTGGCATAAAGGTCAAGTTCCAACAGTCGGCCCAGCACTCTGCGGACCAGGGACACATGCTCGGTGCGCATAGCGGAATACACCAGAATGTCATTGATGTAGACCTCCACACCGCGACCAAGCATGTCCAAAAACACCTCGTTCACAAAGGACTGGAAGACGGATGGAGCATTCATCAACCCGTACGGCAGGGTTCTTCAATTCCGGTCCTGGAGGACCGAAAAACTTCTGTTTTTTATTTCTACCTGGTAGTTAATTGCACTCACCTGGTGTCCCAGGTCTGAATTAGCCCCTGATTAGAAGGAGAGGATGAAAAACAGAGGTGTTTTGGCCCTCCAGAACCGGAATTGAAGAACCCTGCCGTACGGCATCACCAGGTATTTCTTAATGCCCCGTGGTTGTGCTGAATGCTGTTTTCCACTCGTCCACACGCACCAGGTTGTACGCACTCCGGAGATCTAATATTGTGAAGAAGCGCGCCCCATGCATTGATTCTATAACAGAGGAGATGAGGGGTAGAGGGAACACTATAGCGAATGGTAGTTTTATTAAGTGCCCGGTAATCAATGCAAGGGTGCAGACCTCCATCCTTCTTCTTCATGAAAAAGAAACTTGAGGAGGCGGGCGAAGTGGAGGGACTTATAAACCCCTGGCGCAGGGACTCAGAGATGTATGTCTCCATAGCCTCCGTTTCAGCCTGCGACAGGGGATAGACATGACTCCTGGGAGGCACAGCGTCTAACCAGAGGTTTATCTCGCAATCCCCCGCCCAATGAGGTGGCAATTTGGTCGCCTGCGTTTTGGAAAACGTGTGCACCAAGTTGAGGTATTCGGGGGGAATGCACACGGTTGAGGTAGTGTCTGGACTTTCCACCGTGGTTGCACCAACGGAAACAGCTAGACACCTACCCTGACACTCTCGCGACCACCCCGTGAGAACCCTCTGCGGCCCTGAAAAGGTGGGGTCATGTAGTGCGAGCCAGGGAAGACCCAACACAACAGGGAAATCAGGGGGCTAATATAAAAAGTGATTTGCTCCATATGGGTCTCCTGCATAATCATCGTGACTGGTGCTGTAACCTCCCTAACAAAACCTGACCCTAATGGTTGACTGTCAAGTGCCTTGATGGGAAATGGAATGGGTAGGGGAAACCAATGTGATACATAACCTATTAGCTGCATAAAGTTCCCAGCTGCGCCTGAATTGACCAGCGCCTTACACTGGGGAACTACCGTGTGCTCAGGGAAGTGGATGTGTATAGTGAAGTGCACAGCAGAGGGCTCTGAACGAGTGTGGGTTTGCGCTACCTGGGGTGACGCGAGAGTGCCCTGCCTGCTGCCTCCAGACCCAGAAGAACGCTGACGACAGCGTGCAGCAGAATGTCCTCTCTTGTCACAAGAGTGACTAGATCTGTCGTCCTCCGTTCTCCCGGATTGCTGCACCACCCAGCTCCATCGGCACGTAATCCGGGTTGCAGGGGGGTGAAATGGGCAGGCCCCTACCAGGACGTCCTCTGGAAGCCAGCAGGTTGTCCAACTGGATGGCCATGTCCACCAGCTGGTTGAAAGTCAACGTGGTATGCCGGCAGGCTAGCTCCCTTTGGACGTCCTCCCACAGGCTGCACCGGAAGTGGTCAATGAGGGCCCGCTCGTTCCACCCGGACCACTCCGCTAGAGTTCTAAACTCCAGGGCAAAGTCTTGCGCGGTCCTCGTCCCCTGTCTCAGATGGACCAGGTGCTCGCTGGCCTCTCTTCCTTCGGGGGGATGATCAAAGACTGCCCGGAAGAAGCGAGCGAATGCCCCGTAGTTGTCCAACGTGTCTCCTCCTTCACTCCAGACCGCGTTGGCCCACTCCAGGGCCTTCCCCTTGAGGCAGGAGACGAGGGCGGACACCTTCTCCCGCTCTGAGGGAGCCGGGCTGATGGTGGAAAAATAGAGGTCCAGCTGCAGGAGGAATCCCTGGCAGTGGGCCGCTGTCCCGTCGTACTCCCTCGGTCAGGATAGGTGAATCCCTCTGGGTGCTGGGGTGTTGGTGGCTGGATCCGGTCGCTCAGCTGGTCCCGAAGGGTTGGGTCCTCTCCTCTCCAGGCGTTGGACGACCTGGAGAACCCGATCCATCGCTTCGCCAAGCTGGCTAGCATGTTGGAATGCTCCCGGACCCGCTCCACGACTCCAGGCATATTCCCGTTTTCTGCTGACTCCATGCTGCTGGGTGTGTGATTCTGTGGGGCAAGGGGATGGACGTAGTCAGGCGCAGGAGTGTGAAGAAGGAATATGCTTTATTCAGTTCAATAAGGTAGTCCGCAGCAATGTGTAAACACGATCCCAGTGCGACTTAAATGCGTACTGGGAAACCAAACATACACAGGTAAATATTCCCGGCGATAAAAATAACAAAATGCTCAACCGAGCTAGCGATACCTACACAAAGTAACAATCACACACAAAGAGAAGGGGAGCAGAGGGAATACTTATACATGTACTGATGAGGGGATATGAACCAGGTGTGTGTAATAAACAAGACAAAACAAATGGAGTGATGAGATGATCAGCGGCAGTGGCTAGAAGGCCGGTGACGACGAACGCAGAAGCCTGCCCGAACAAGGAGAGGAGGCAGCTTCGGAGGAAGTGGTGTCGCTTGCATGGTGGTGCCCCTTGCTTAGTGGTGTTGCAGATTCTGGGCTATTTCAGGTGTATATATACTGAGATCATGTGACAGATCATGTGACACTTAGATTGCACACAGGTGGACTTTATTTAACTAATTATGTGACTTCTGAAGGTAATTGGTTGCACCAGATCTTATTTAGGGGCTTCATAGCAAAGGGGGTGAATACATATGCACGCACCACTTTTCCGTTATTTATTTTTTAGAATATTTTGAAAAAAGTTTTTTTTTTCATTTCACTTCACCAATTTGGACTATTTTGTGTATGTCCATTACATGAAATCCAAATAAAAATCAATTTAAATTACAGGTTGTAATGCAACAAAATAGGAAAAAATGCCAAGGGGGATGAATACTTTTGCAAGGCACTGTACAAAACACACTCGGGCCTTATTGCTTAAGTATATAATATTGGCGCTTTATCTGTGGAATAAAGACCGATATAAATATTTCTGTGAAAGGCTAATATCGGCCGACTCTATCGGTCAACCGGCTCTTCTTTTTTTGCCATTCAAATGCATTGAATGGCAAAAAAGCTGTTAGCTGGCGTTAGCTAGCTTTTTTTCGTCACTCTAAACTCCGACAAACAGCTGAACTTTTGATTGGTAGCAGATCATTTGGTTCTGATTCCAGATTTGAATAGCAGAGAAGTAGACCAATATGTCAGACCCTTCTAAGTTGTTGTCTAAAGTGCTGGGAAAGTGGTCGAATTAGCAGATTTATGTCAAAAGTTGCATTGTTGCATTCACAGTAAATGGAAATTTGGATGCCTTGATGTCACAAAGGAAGCTTTAGAATGTTAAAGAAATCACATGAAAGTGGACGACATTTAATATGTGTAATAAAATTGTAATAGTTTAAAAAGTATAAATAGTATCAAAAGGTTTTTTACAAGCACACTATTCCAGACAAGTGTGCACGTTTTAAAGTTTGAATGGCATTTCTAGTTTAAACGGTGTAAGAGGAGTAGTGTTGTAAAGACTAATAATAACTATAAGTCAGAAATAAGTGGTACAACATTTAAAGAAAACTAATAAACACACACTAAGTATCCAGTATTATATCTACTATGGTCTGCTCCGAGCTGGCAGCATCATTGGGTGTCTCATGTCAACCTCCACTTTTATGGACACGTTATTTCCTACAGACATAGTCAATCAATGTTTGGGGACATATCAAGGAACAGGTGACCATAACGCAAAGGAAACAACTATAGAAGTGAGTGTGTATAGGTAATAGCAGTAGAGGTATGTTGTTCAGTTCAGTGTGCATGAGGGTTAATAATGGGCTACCGAGGTCTCTAGTCAGTGAGTGTGCATATCTGCCTAAGTGAGAGCATGTATGTGTGTGTGTGTGTGATCGCCATGTTACCGATGGCGATCCTCCTCATGGTGTCGGCTCTGCTGGGTTTCTCTTTCTCTAGCGTAGTGGGCAGTAATATTTGACATGTGTATATACAGTGTATATGATATTATAAATACAGTTCGTTGGCGTTTTTCCTATTTTGTTGCATTACAACCTGTAATTTAAATTGATATTTATTTGGATTTCATGTAATGGACATACACAAAATAGTCCAAATTGGTGAAGTTAAATGAAAAAAATGACTTGTAAAAAAAAATTCTACAAAATCAATAATGGAAAAGTGGTGCGTGCATATGTATTCACCCCCTTTGCTATGAAGCCACTAAATAAGGTCTGGTGCAACCAATTACCTTCAGAAATCACATAATTAGTTAAATAGGCCTCGTGTAGCTCAGTTGGTAGAGCATGGCGCTTGCAACGCCAGGGTTGTGGGTTCGTTTCCCACGGGGGGCCAGTATGAAAATGTATGCACTCACTAACTGTAAGTCGCTCTGGATAAGAGCATCTGCTAAATGACTGAAATGAAATGAAATGTAAATAAAGTCCACCTGTGTGCAATCTAAGTGTCACATGATCTCAGTATATATACACCTGTTCTGAAAGGCCCCATAGTCTGCAACACCACTAAGCAAGGGGCACCACCAAGCAAGCAGCTGAAGACCAAGGAGCGCTCCAAACAGGTCAGGGACACATTTGTGGAGAAGTACAGATTCGGGTTGGGTTCTAAAAAAATATCTGAAACTTTGAACATCCCACGGAGCATAAAAAATAGAAAGAATATGGCACCACAACAAACCTGCCAAGAGAGGGTCGCCCACCAAAACTCACAGACAGGCAAGGAGGGCATTAATCAGAGAGGCAACAAAGAGACCAAAGATAACCCTGAAGGATCTGCAAAGCTCCACAGCGGAGATTGGAGTATCTGTCCATAGGACCACTTTAAGCCATACACTCCAGAGAGCTGGGCTTTATGGATGAGTGGCCAGAAAAAAGCCATTGCTTAGAGAATAAAATAAGCAAACATGTTTGGTGTTCGCCAAAAGGCATGTGGGAGACTCCCCAAACATATGGAAGAAGGTACTCTGGTCAGATGAGACTAAAATTGAGCTTTTGGCCATCAAGGGAAACGCTATGTCTGGCGCAAACCCAGCACCTCTCATCACCCCGAGAAGACCATCCCCACAGTGAAGCACGCTAAATACAGGGAAATTATTGAGGGAAACCTGTTTCAGTCTTCCAGAGATTTGAGACTGGGACGGAGGTTCACCTTCCAGCAGGACAATGACCCTAAGCATACTGCAAAAGCAACACTTGAGTGGTTTAAGGGAAAACATTTAAATGTCTTGGAATGGCCTAGTCAAAGCCCACACCTGAATCCAATTGAGAATCTGTGGTATGACTTAAAGATTGCTGTACACCAGCGGAACCCATCCAACTTGAAGGAGCTGGAGCAGTTTTGCCTTGAAGAATGGGCAAAAATCCCAGTGGCTAGATGTGCCAAGCTTATATAGACATACCCCCAAGAGACTTGCAGCTGTAATTGCTGCAAAAGGTGGCTCTACAAAGTATTGACTTTGGGGGGGGTGAATAGTTATGCACGCTCAAGTTTTCTGTTTTTTTGTCTTATTTCTTGTTTGTTCACAATAAAACATATTTTGCATCTTCAAAGTGGTAGGCATGTTGTGTAAATGAAATTATACAACCCCCCCAAAAATCCATTTAAATTCCAGGTTGTAAGGCAAAAAAATAGGCAAGGGGGTCAATACTTTCATAAGCCACTGTACCTCACCTGCGACTCGTAATAAGACTAAGCAATTAGCCTATTAAAATGTTTATCTGACTCCATAAAGATAATTAGCAATATGCAAGAGACTACAGTTGAATCATGTGCAATCAAGTATTATGTGTTTAGCTGACTAAGATTAAGGAATGGTCATGAAAAGCAGACATCAAAGCAAGTATTATTTAATAACTTTGTAAAATGAATGGGTTCACATACAAGGCATAAAGCTTAAGTTAAAAGGTAATACTGACCATAACAAAGCATTATTCTAGGCATATAGATTCTAAGGTTATCTTACAAGGCAAAGCTTGGACAAAGAGATGCTTACTAGGCCAGAGGCTTAGAAGCCTAGGAAATGAGAATTTATCATACAACCTTCCTCCATGGACCTGATGCAGGATAAGAGAGAGAACAAAGGCATTTAATCAGAAGGTGTAACCTTTCAACCTAAAACCAACCATCTTTGACCAATCAAATGATACCAAGTTTGCAGTGTAACCTGACCAACAAGGCTCAATCTCCACAGGGTGTCACAGCAGTAAATGAGACAGAATTCCTGAGAGGACAATAAAAATAAACGTTGCATAATGGAGAAATTTAGAGTTCACCCTGTACAGATACAAGTTACCACAGAGATAATACATCCACATAGATAGCATCAGATTTATCCAACGTGAACAAATTTCAGATAGATACCAAACATGGATACTATATCATTATTCTATCACTCATTCAATAGTCAGTCATCTGGATACTGTAACAGAGAGATACATGTTGGCCCCTCATAGGGGCCAGGGCTGACGAGTCCTTGGGAATTGTCCTTTCCTTGTGTTCCTTGTCGAGCCTACACTAGAACACAGGTATTTTCATAAATCTCATCTATAACCGCACATAACTCGGCCAGAGACTCTAGAAGCAGCATGAACTGTGTGAACATTGCCCCAACTCTGTGTGGGGAACAGAACACAACAGATATGACAACCTAAACCAGATTTCAAATGTGTGGGTGGATACTTCTCAATAAAGAAATGAATTGTTCTAAATGATAATAATAACATTTATATAATTATGCCCATACAAATTAGATTTGCAGAAAGATTTGCATCTATAGAAAGGTCTGATCTTGGAGAGAATTACATGTAGCCTAATCAGTTCCTCTATTAAAATTACCACAAATATAACTTCAAGCAACTAGCTATCTCAACCACATACGTTGTATCTAACGGTTGGGAAAATATTTTTGCCTAAACTTGTAAGATATGAAGATGACATATCAGACTATAGACTACCATGAGATAGTGTCACATAGACAAACATGATTTAGAAAATTATTCTACTCCCTATTCAGTTTTTAATGCAGGCGCGGGCTCAGCAAATCTAATTCCCTTTAACAAATTATTTGATTAGAATAGCTCTCTCCCCCACCACCACGACACACCAAAGCGGGAAACCCGACAGAAGTGAGAGGGAGAAAGGAAAAAGAAAGAGAGAAAAATGAACCAAAATTATGGGTCATTGTGCCAGCACAGTGCACACAATTTAACATCGCACAGGTGCAGAGACTCCGCAATTACTGGCCAATTAATGCCAGTGGCGTGATTATGGTTATGGCTCCATAGAAATACAGTGGACCCAGTAAAAGCGGCTTGGTAATTGAATTCCTGCTGGATTTGAGTGGCAAGCTGTAAGAGTGTGTGTCTGTGGAAAGCTAAGATCCGCTCAGTGCTCCTTGAATGCCTTAATTAAGCCTCTTCATCTAGCACTGAGCAAAGACACATATCTATCCTCACTACATGCTTAACTACTGAGGAAACGGGAGTATAACTGTACATACTAAAACACTGCTAATAAAAGCAACCATCTAGCAGGGTTCAAATTGAGTAATTCAGTATGAATGGATACCTAAAGCCTTTATAATGATGGCTTGTGTAGACATTGAGGGAACTGTGACGTACAGTTGAGGTCGGAAGTTTACATACACCTTAGCCAAATACATTTAAACTCAGATTTTCACTATTCCTGACTTTTAATCCTAGTAAAAATTCCCTGTCTTAGGTCAGTTAGGATCACCACTTAATTTGAAGATATGAAATATCAGAATAATAGTAGAGAGAATGATTTATTTCAGCATTTATTTCTTTCATCACATTCCCAGTGGGTCAGAAGTTTACATTCACTCAATTAGTATTTGATAACATTGCCTTTCAGTTGTTTAACTTGGGTCAAACGTTTTGGGTAGCCTTCCACAAGCTTACCACAATAAGTTGGGTGAATTTTGGCCCATTCCTCCAGACAGAGCTGGTGTAACTGAGTCAGATTTGTAGGCCTCCTTGCTCGCACACGCTTTTTCAGTTCTGCCCACAAATGTTCTTTAGATTGAGGTCAGGGCTTTGTGATGGCCACTCCAATACCTTGACTTTGTTGTCCTTAAAAAAAAAAAAAAAAAAAAAAAAGGTCATTTAGCAGACGCTCTTATCCAGAGCGACTTACAGGAGCAATTAGGGTTAAGTGCCTTGCTCAAGGGCACAGACAGATTTTTCACCTAGTCGGCTCGGGGATTAGAACCAGCAACCTTTCGGTTACTGGCACAACGCTCTTAACCACTAAGCTACCTAAGCCATTTTGGCACAACTTTGGAAGTATGCTTTGGGTCATTGTCCATTTGGAAGACCCATTTGCGACCAAGCTTTAAATTCCTGACTGATGTCTTGAGATGTTGCTTCAATATATCCACATAATTTTCCTTCCTCATGATGCCATCTATTTTGTGAAGTGCACCAGTCCCTCCTGCAGCAAAGCACCCCCACAGCATGATGCTGCCACCCCCGTGCTTCACGGTTGGGATGGTGTTCTTCGGCTTGAAAGCACACCCTTTTTCCTCCACACATAACAATGGTCATTATGGCCAAACAGTTCTATTTTTGTCTCTTCAGACCAGAGGACATTTCTCCAAAAAGTACGATCTTTGTCCCCATGTGCAGTTGCAAACCGTAGTCTGGCTTTTTTATGGCGGTTTTGGAGCAGTGGCTTCTTCCTTGCTGAGCGGCCTCTCAGGTTATGTCGATATACAGTGGGGGAAAAAAGTATTTAGTCAGCCACCAATTGTGCAAGTTCTCCCACTTAAAAAGATGAGAGAGGTCTGTAATTTTCATCATAGGTACACGTCAACTATGACAGACAAAATGAGGAAAAAAAATCCAGAAAATCACATTGTAGTATTTTTAATGAATTTATTATGGTGGAAAATAAGTATTTGGTCACCTACAAACAAGCAATATTTCTGGCTCTCACAGACCTGTAACAACTTCTTTAAGAGGCTCCTCTGTCCTCCACTCGTTACCTGTATTAATGGCACCTGTTTGAACTTGTTATCAGTATAAAAGACACCTGTCCACAACCTCAAACAGTCACACTCCAAACTCCACTATGGCCAAGACCAAAGAGCTGTCAAAGGACACCAGAAACAAAATTGTAGACCTGCACCAGGCTGGGAAGACTGAATCTGCAATAGGTAAGCAGCTTGGTTTGAAGAAATCAACTGTGGGAGCAATTATTAGGAAATGGAAGACATACAAGACCACTGATAATCTCCCTCGATCTGGGGCTCCACGCAAGATCTCACCCCGTGGGGTCAAAATGATCACAAGAACGGTGAGCAAAAATCCCAGAACCACACGGGGGGACCTAGTGAATGACCTGCAGAGAGCTGGGACCAAAGTAACAAAGCCTACCATCAGTAACACACCATGCCGCCAGGGACTCAAATCATGCAGTGCAAGACGTGTCCCCCTGCTTAAGCCAGTACATGTCCAGGCCCATCTGAAGTTTGCTAGAGTGCATTTGGATGATCCAGAAGAGGATTGGGAGAATGTCATATGGTCAGAATTTTTTGGTAAAAACTCAACTCGTCGTGTTTGGAGGACAAAGAATGCTGTGTTGCATCCAAAGAACACCATACCTACTGTGAAGCATGGGGTGGAAACATCATGCTTTGGGGCTGTTTTTCTGCAAAGGGACCAGGACGACTGATCCGTGTAAAGGAAAGAATGAATGGGGCCATGTATCGTGAGATTTTGAGTGGAAATCTCCTTCCATCAGCAAGGGCATTGAAGATGAAACGTGGCTGGGTCTTTCAGCATGACAATGATCCCAAACACACCGCCCGGGCAACGAAGGAGTGGCTTCGTAAGAAGCATTTCAAGGTCCTGGAGTGGCCTAGCCAGTCTCCAGATCTCAACCCCATAGAAAATCTTTGGAGGGAGTTGAATGTCCGTGTTGCCCAGCGACAGCCCCAAAACATCACTGCTCTAGAGGAGATCTGCATGGAGGAATGGGCCAAAATATCAGCAACAGTGTGTGAAAACCTTGTGAAGACTTACAGAAAACGTTTGACCTGTGTCATTGCCAACAAAGGGTATATAACAAAGTATTGAGAAACTTTTGTTATTGACCAAATACTTATTTTCCACCATAATTTGCAAATAAATTCATAAAAAATCCTACAATGTGATTTTCTGGAGAAAAAAAATCTCATTTTGTCTGTCATAGTTGACGTGTACCTATGATGAAAATTACAGGCCTCTCTCGTCTTTTTAAGTGGGAGAACTTGCACAATTGGTGGCTGACTAAATACTTATTTTCCCCATTGTAGGACTCGTTTTTACTGTAGAAATAGATACTTTTGTACCCGTTTCCTCCAGCATCTTCACAAGGTCCTTTGCTGTTGTTCTGGGATTGATTTGCACCAAGTACGTTAATCTCTAGGAGACAGAACGTGTCTCCTTCCTGAGCGGTATGACGGCTGCGTGGTCCCATTGTGTTATACTTGCGTACTATTTTTTTTACAGATGAACGTGGTACCTTCAGGTGTTTGGAAATTGCTCCCAAGGATGAACCAGACTTGTGGAGGTTTACAATTATTTTTCTGAGGTCTTGGCTGATTTCTTTTGATTTTCCCATGATGTCAAGCAAAGAGGCACTGAGTTTGAAGGTAGGCCTTGAAATACAGTCACAGGTACACCTCCAATTGACTCAAATGATGTCAATTAGCCCATCAGAAGCTTCTAAAGCCATGACATCATTTTCTTGAATTTTCCAAGCTGTTTAAAGACCCAGTCAACTTAGTGTATGTGAACTTCTGACCCACTGGAATTGTGATACAGTGAATTATAAGTGAAATAATCTGTCTATAAACAATTGTTGGAAAAATTACTATGTCCTAACCGACTTACAAGAAATTTGTGGAGCGGTTGAAAAATTAGTTTTAATGCTCCAACCTAAGTGTATGTAGGTTTTCTTCTCCTGGCTGATGACAGGTATGATTCTAATCCTGTACTCTAATCCTTTATGACTGGTAGGTCTGGCACATACGTGTGTACACGCACGGACTCACACACACAGACTGCTGGCTGAGGTTGTTCATGCTGTGCCACACCTGCAGTGGTGGGTCTGGTGCCCACCGATGGTCCTACCCACCCACAGTCTGATACGGACAACAATCACCACACACTGCTTTAAAAAGACACAAAACAGGTATGTAGTATGTACGTATATGCATGTATTGTCTGTCTCTTGTTCTCTCTCTAATGTGCACACAAACTACAGTGTCTTTATGTCCCTCATTCGTTCGTGCAAACGCACATCTTGGCCATGCAACAGAGCAGGCAATAATTACTAATTTAAATGAACATGTCAGGACAGCTGACAGACAAGCCCTTCCCCAACAACACACACACACACACACACACATGCACAACTACACACACACACACACACACACACACACACACACACACACACACACACACACACACACACACACACACACACACACACACACACACCACAGACTCTTTTCGCAGCACAGGAGTGATCCATCAGCTGCCCAGCAGGCAGACAGGCTCCATACGGCAGAGCTGTACTGAGCTGGTCTTCTCTGTACGGCTTGCCATGTATCACATACGCAGAAATAAAATACACACACCCACACTCACATGGAACGAGAACAGCTGTCAGTGTCTAAGGCTCAATATTACTGACTGACTGACTGAGAATGTGTGTGTGAGATGTGTGTGTTGTACCTGTGGTGTCCAGGTCATGGCCGGTGGAACGGGTAGCTCTGCGGAGCCCTCTGGGGCCTCTACCAACCCCTACCTTCCACCCTCTGGCTGTGGCCCCGTGTAGGGTGACCTGGGTAGGGGAGAGGGGCGGGCGAGGTAGCTGGGCCACAGGGGGAATCAAGGCTATTTTTACTCAGCGACGGGGGCTGGCAGGTGGGCAGGTGGGCACAGGGTTATACCAACCACCTCCTCTCGATATCATCAGGGCCAGCTGCCACCAACCTGCCATGCTGCCACCCTGCTCAGCACTCTCTAACCCAGCACTGCCACCCTGCTATACCCAGAATATGGCCGCTATCGCCAACCAAGATGTGCTCAAACTTATCTAGATGTTGTACCTTCTCCATGCCCTTTATAATCATTTTAAGATGTATTTTTACTAGATATGCCCACATGGTCTTATCTCACTCCTCTCCTCCGGTTCTGGAGGGTTGTATCATGCCACTGAGTGTCTAAAGTGGATATCTCTACACTCCCATCTCACAGCGTGTTGGCACCTCTCAAACAGACTTCACCAAAGTATGTTTGCCCTAGATAGAGTATGTCTTTTAACACAAGTACTGTCTCTTAACACTACCCACATGTACATATTACATATTACCTCGACTATCCGGTGCCTCCGCACATTGACTCTGTACCGGTAACCCCTGTATATAGCCTCCCTACTGTTATTTTATTTTACTGCTGCTCTTTAATTATTTGCTATTTTTATTTTGTACTTATCTATTAAAAACCACATTGTTGGTTAAGGGCTTGTAAGTAAGCATTTCACTGTAAGGTCTACACCTGTTGAAATCGGCGCATGCGGCAAATAACATTTGATTTGAACACATGTATATTTGACCGTACTGTGTAAGAGTATGTTTTCATTGACTGTTAACTATCAGTGTGTGTGTTTTCTCACTTTGGGCATTAGTTAGTTTAACTGTAAGTGTACATGTGTGTGAGAATATTAGACTACATAGCATACAATGAGTGTACAAAATATGAGTGTACAAAATATTAAGAACACCTGAGTTTGCCCTCAGAACAGCCTCAATTCATCAGAGCATGGACTCTTCAAGGTGTCGAAAGTGTTCCACAGGGATGCTGGCCCATGTTGACTTCAATGCTTCCCACAGTTGTCAAGTTGGCTGGATGTCCTTTGGGTGGTGGACAATTCTTGATACACACGGGAAACTGGTGAGCGTGAAAAACCCAGCAGCGTTGCAGTTCTTGACACATTCAAACCGGTGCGCCTGGCACCTGTGCGCCTGACATCTACTACCATACCGCATTCAAAGGCCCCATTCAAAGGGGGTGCAACTTTGAGATTTGTGTGTATTGTTGTGAATTGTTATATACTACCGCACTGTTGGAGCTAGGAACTCAAGCATTTCGCTACACAAGCAATAACATCTGCTAAATATGTGTACGTAAACAATAACATTTGATTTAAATATTTTGTCTTGTCCATTCACCGTCTGAATGGCACACATACACAATCCACGTCTAAAAATATATATTTTTTTTACCTGTCTCCTCTCCTTCATCTACACTGATTGAAGTGCATTTAACAGGTGACATCAATAAGGGATCATAGCTTTCACCTGGATTCACCTGGTCAGTCTATGTCATGGAAAGAGCAGGTGTTCCTAATGTTTTGTACACAGTGTGTGTGTTCTCTTACCTTGGGCTTCAGTTTGATGGTGACGACATGCTATCGTCTTGAGGAGTCCTCAGCCCTCAGTCTCAGTGTGGGGAACTCTGTGTCAATGAACACCATCCCTGGAACACACAAACATCCGTCAGTCAGTTGGTCAGACACATACTGCATACAGAGGTGACACATTCTCACACACAGACCGAGTCAGAGGGGTTTAGTTTAGTAGAGGGAACGCACGTTGCTCCCATCATAGCCCATTAATCACACCCTGAGGGAGGCAGTGAAACATCTACATTAGCGCTGTCCCTGTTCTGCTTCAGATCTCCCCTGATTTAGAGCACCATGTAGAAATCCCCCGTAGGTACAGATCTAGGACCAGCTTACCTTTCCCATATTCTAACCTTAACCATTGGCGGAGTAAAAGTCAAAGTGACCTTAGAGCAGTGTCTAGACTCTGGGGGCTACTTTGTCCTATATTTACAGTGCAGTAATGCCACTCTGCTGTGGCTGACATGGCCATATATCTGCTGGATATTTATGTGGTGTATCAGGGAGTGGTGGTCAGTGTGTTCACTGCAACACACACTTCTGAAGGCATGGAGCAGGGCAGGTTTTCTGACGGACGCAACTATGATGCTTGAAAAACTGACAAACACACATACACAAACATAGAAATGAGTGGCAACACATGCTCATACATACACCGCGATCCTACACAGCACCTCACTCTCCTTTAATCTAGTAAAATACGAACATAATTTATTCACTCGCTCTTCATATCCCTCTCACTCAATTCATCTCCCTTTTTTCCCCTTCCCTCATTCTATTTCATTAGTGACAATTATTTATTTTTTCAATCAACATATCAATATCACAGCTCCATCGTTGCGTCACAGTCCCATCTCTACTCTGCATTCACACGGGGCCTCCCGCCCCACAGCAGGGGCTGGCTGGCACTTTGCGTGATGGACACAGCGTGACAGTGTGATGCCCCACTGTGAAGACTGATGAGAGCCGAGCATTTGTAAAATATGACACTTAAATCATATCAATCAAAAAATCGAAATGCAGGAGTGGAGCTGATTCGAAAACAGGAACAAATGACACATGTCTGAGTGAGCAGTATATGGATGGAGCTACCTTTACACAGTGGTGGAATTGCCATTTGTTACAGTAATGATGAGAACTGGGGTTCTCCAGCTACCATATGAAAGTATTTGACATCTATGTAGAAAGCCATAGACAGTCATGTGCAATTCTACTCACATATGAGTCCATTCACATACTATTTCACCAGTAAGTACTTCATGTTTGGATACACTTTGAAATGTATAGAACATGTGTCTGGTGTACTTATCCTGGAGGGAGGCTTGAGGTTCTCTGGTGTATTTATGCTGGAGGGAGGCTTGAGATTAAGTGAAGCCATAGACAACTCCTAGTACTTTAGGAAGGTGTGACAACCTATACCGATTACCATAAAAGCCAAATAGATGTATGGCCATTTGGGGTAAAGGCAATGTATACGGTTTTAGGGAAACCTAAAGACAGATTGAAGAGCAATACACAAAGGTGCACACAAACACACACCTCTTATTTCAACAAAGACACACAAGAAACATTTATATGCCACGTAAACTGGTGAATAAGGAATCAAGTTATGTCTTTTTAATGATGCCAAACACGCTGTGTTTAGGGCAGGGGTATTCAACCGGGAGGTACAATGCATTCAGAAAGTATTCATCACACCCCTTGACTTTTTCCCACATGTTGTTGTGTTACAGCCTGAATTTAAAATGGATTAAATTGAGATGTTTCGTCACTGGCCTACACACAATACCCCATAATGTCAAAGTGGAATTATTAGAAAATCTGCAAGGAATAAATGGAGAAAATCCCCAAATCCAGTTGTGCGACGCTGATACAGACATACCCAAGACAACTCAACGCTGTAATCGCCGCCAAAGATGCTTCTACAAAGTATTGAATCAGGGGTGTGAATACTTTTGTAAATGAGATATTTCTGTATTTCATTCTCAATAAATTTGCAAACATTTCTAAAAACATGTTTTGACTTTGTCATTATGGGGTAGTGTGTGTAGATGGGTGAGCAAAAATAAATGTAATCCATTTTGAATTCAGGCTGTAACACAAGTCAAGTGGTATGAATACTTTATGAAGGCACTGTACCTACAGTAGAAAAGAGGAGAATATCTTCCCTGGGTTGCCGGTTTGCCTGGGAGGGGGTCCCTTGGCAAGAAATGTTTGAGGACCCCTGGTTTAGGGCATAGAGGGGGCTAGGGTGGAGATACTTGACTCCATATTCCCATTCATTAACTCATGACACACCTTCTCATGGCAACCTCAAGCCCATTCAAATGACCAGGCACATAGCAAGCCTCTCTTACCTGCACCGATCAGCGGACAGAGCGAGTGAAAACCCTGGGCTATTAACGCTGTTGCCAATTAAGACTAAATGAATCTCGAGTGCATTGAACTAGACCCGCTGCGGAATGCTTCTAACGGTAATACAGCATTGAAATGACGTTAACCTCGTTTCCACATAACTTCAACCCCCCATTAACCCACCATTAAACCTAAGAGAAGGGTAATCAATTAAACCAATTTTCGTTTTCTAATATCATAATTGTAGCTGTGGTCATTAATAGTAAAAGTGGAAAATTATTAGCCGGGCTAAATGGTAGCTGGAGATACATCATCAGTGATAAAGAGAAGATGGTATTAGCGCTGGCTGTCACTCAGCAAGGCAGAGTTATTAAATGGGATCTGGCTTTAACTATTACTCAATAACTACAAATAAGGACATCATTACAGTCAGCGGGGTTCGTACAGACAGTGGCAAGTCAAATTGAAGGACTTTCAAGTACTTTTTCAAGCTCTATTATTTATTTCCAAGGACCATCAATTTGTAATAGTTCCTATTATGCAATGGTTTCTAGTCGCCAACAGATGGCAGTATACCCCCACAACCGAAAAAAATTAATAACTAACTTACTATTCATCATTTCCTTATAAATTCTACTCAATAATCCGTGTTTCACTACTTATTTATTACATACATAAATGATAAGTCAGGACTGATGATGTTGACTGATTTCCTTATATGAACTGTAACTCAGTAAAATCTTTGAAATTGTTGCATGTTGCGTTTCTATTTTTTGTTCAGTGTACATAATATTGTCTTTATTTTTAAATTGTCTATATACTGTATTTCACAAAATGTTAGGTCCCGCAGGCTGTCCCAACACATAATGACATGAAAGTGAATTCTGACAGTGTAAAAGGCCCTTAGTTGACTCTAAAATGTTGTATTCTATACCAATTTGAAGAGAAACAAGTTATTAATGTGTTTTATAAGATTAAAGACTCTCTCAGGAGACCCTATTTAAATATTAGGGGACCCCAAATGGGTCCCGGACCCCATGTTTGGGATCCACTGTACTACTAACCTCTCTCCCTGCTTGCTTCAATGCTTCCTCTCTCTGTGTTTCTACTTTGCCTCCTTCATTGCAGCCTGACTCACCACTGTCTGTCTCACTACTCTCTGTAGAGAAAAGGTATTTGTTATGAGAACTTAAAGTAGCCCATATTTTGATTATAGCTAGCTTAATTTCTGTCAACTGCTCCTGCTGAGGTCAGGCTCCGTTCAACGTTAGCTTCTAACTTCATCCTTCTAGCCAGCTAGTTAAAACTAGCTACCTGGCTAATAGCCAGAGCCCTTGAGCTAACTAGCTTGCTAGACATCTGACTGAAATATCAGCGACTATTTACCATTCTCAGAGAGTCAGGGGGTGTTTGTTTGGGGGATGTCTGTTGACACGGCAGGAGTCGAGGAATGTTCAAATAATTCCCACTGTCTGGGCTGAGGTAGTTTTGTATTTGTATTTATTAGGGATCCCCATTAGCTGCTGCCAATGGGGTCCAAACACATTAAGGCACTTATATCACACATAAAACAAAAGATAAAACAGTACATTATATAACATTATTACACCACTACATACCTACAATACAAAATGTATAATACCAACATACAACAATATTACAATGTACGTGTACTGTGTGCTAGCTTTTGTGTGTGTATGTGTGTGTCTGTACCTGTGTGTGTGTCTCTTCACAGTACCCGCTGTTCCATAAGGTGCATTTTCATCAGATTTTTTAATCTGATTCTACTGCTTCCATCAGTTACCTGATGTGAAATAGAGTTCCATGTGGTCATGGCTCTGTGTAGTAATGTGCGCCTCCCAAAATATGTTCTGGACTAGGGGATTCTGAAGAGACCTCTTGTGGCATGTATTGTGGGGTATGCATGGGTGTCCAAGCTGTGTGCTAGTAGTTTAAACAGACAGCTCAGTGCATTCAGCTTGTCAATACTTCCTACAAAAACAAATAGTGCTGAAGTCAATATCTCCTCCACTTTGAGCCATGAGATATTGACATGCATATTATTAACGTTAGCTCTCTGTGTACATTTAAGTCCCTCTTTGTGGCATCTGACCACATGACTGAACAGTAGTCCAAGTGCGACAAAACAAGGGCTTGTAGGACCTGCCTTATTGATAGTGTTGTTAAGAAGGTAGAGCAGCGCTTTATTATAGACAGACTTCTCCCCATTTTAGCTACTGTTGTATCAACATGTTTTGACCATGACAGTTTACAATCCAGGGTTACTCCAAGCAGTTTAGTCACCTCAACTTGGTCAATTTCCAGATTATTCATTACAAGATTTAGTTAAGGTTTACGGTTTAGTGAATAATTTGTCCCAAATACAATTATTTTAGTTTTTGAAATATTTAGAACTAAGTTATTCCTTGCCACCCATTCTGAAACTAACTGCAGCTCTTTGTTAAGTGTTGCAGTCATTTCAGTCGATGTAGTAGCTGACGTGTATAGTGTTGAGTCATCGGCATACATAGACACATTGGCTTAACTCAATGCCAGTGGCATGTCGTTAGTAAAGATTGAAAAAAGGGGCCTGGATAGCTGCCCTGCGGAATTCCTGATTCTACCTGGATTATGTGGGAGAGGCTTCCATTAAAAAACAACCTCTGTGTTCTGTTAGACAGGTAACTGTTTATCCACAATATAGCAGGGGGTGTAAAGCCATAACACATATTTTTCCAGCAGCAGACTATGATTGATAATGTCAAAAGCCTCACTGAAGTCTAACAAAACAGCCCCCACAATCTTTTTATCATTTGTGTAAGCGCTGTGCTTGTTGAATGTCCTCCCTATAAGCGTGCTGAAAGTCTGTTGTCAATTTGTTTACTGTAAAATAGTATTGTATCTGGTCAAACAATTTTTTCTCCAAAAGTTTAGTAAGGGTTGGTAACAGGCTGATTGGTCAGCTATTTGAGCCAGTAAAGGGGGCTTTACTATTTTTTGGTAGCGGAATTACTTTTGCTTCCCTCCAGACCTGAGGGCACACACTTTCTAGTAGGCTTAGATTGAAGATATGGAAAATAGGAGTGGCAATATCGTTCGCTACTATCGTCAGTTATTTTCCATCCAAGTTGTCAAACCCCGGTGGCTTGTCATTGTTGATTGACAACAATAATTTTTCACCTTTTCCACATAAACTTTACAGATTTCAAAATTGCAATGCTTGTCTTTCATAATTTGGTCAGTTATACTTGGATGTCTAGTGTCTACGTTTGTTGTTGGCATGTCATGCCTAAGTTTGATAATCTTGCAAATGAAAAAATCATTAAAGTAGTTGGTAAAATCAGTGGGTTTTGAGATGAATGAGCCATCTGATTCAATGAATGATGGAGCTGAGTTAGCTTTTTTGGCCAAAATTTCATTTAAGGTGCTCCAAAGCTTTTTACTATCATTCTTTATATAATTTATATTTTGTTCCATAGTATAGTTTCTTGCTTTTATTCAGTTTAGTCACTTGATTTCTCAATTTGCAAAACATTTGCCAATCGGTTGTGCATTCAGACTTATTTGCCATTCCTTTTGCCTCATCCCTCTCAACCATACAATTGTTCAATTCCTCATGAATCCAAGGGGATTTAACCGTTTTTACAGTCATGTTCTTAATTGGTGCATGCTTATTAGTAGCTGGAATTTTCCTAGATATGGCTACTATACTGTGATCACTAGATCCGATGGATTTGGATGCTGCTTTAAAGCAAATTTCTGCAGCATTAGTAAAGATGTGATCAATACATGTTGATGATTTCATTCCTGTGCTGTTTGTACCTACCCTGGTAGGTTGACTGATAACCTGAACCAGGTTGTAGGAACTGGTTGCAGTTTGAAACTTTTTCTTGAGTGGGCAGCTTGATGAAAGTCAGTCAATATTTAGGTCACCCAGAAAATACAGTGTGGAAAAAAAGTATTTAGTCAGCCACCAATTGTGCAAGTTCTCCCACTTAAAAAGATGAGAGAGGCCTGTAATATTCATCATAGGTACACGTCAACTATGACAGACAAAATGAGAAAAAAAAATCCAGAAAATCACATTGTAGTATTTTTAATGAATTTATTTGCAAATTATGGTGGAAAATAAGTATTTGGTCAATAACAAAAGTTTCTCAATGCTTTGTTATATACCCTTTGTTGGCAATGACACAGGTCAAACGTTTTCTGTATGTCTTCACAAGGTTTTCACACACTGTTGCTGGTATTTTGGCCCATTCCTCCATGCAGATCTCCTCTAGAGCAGTGATGTTTTGGGGCTGTCGCTGGGCAACACGGACTTTCAACTCCCTCCAAAGATTTTCTATGGGGTTGAGATCTGGAGACTGGCTAGGCCACTCCAGGACCTTGAAATGCTTCTTACGAAGCCACTCCTTCGTTGCCAGGGCGGTGTGTTTGGGATCATTGTCATGCTGAAAGACCCAGCCACGTTTCATCTTCAATGCCCTTGCTGATGGAAGGAGGTTTTCACTCAAAATCTCACGATACATGGCCCCATTCATTCTTTCCTTTACACGGATCAGTCGTCCTGGTCCCTTTGCAGAAAAACATCCCCAGAGCATGATGTTTCCACCTTCATGCTTCACAGTAGGTATGGTGTTCTTTGGATGCAACTCAGCATTCTTTGTCCTCCAAACACGACGAGTTGAGTTTTTACCAAAAAGTTATATTTTGGTTTCATGTGACCACATGACATTCTCCCAATCCTCTTCTGGATCATCCAAATGCACTCTAGCAAACTTCAGACGGGACTGGACATATACTGGCTTAAGCAGGGGGACACGTCTGGCACTGCATGATTTGAGTCCCTGGCGGCGTAGTGTGTTACTGATGGTAGGCTTTGTTACTTTGGTCCCAGCTCTCTGCAGGTCATTCACTAGGTCCCCCCGTGTGGTTCTGGGATTTTTGCTCACCGTTCTTGTGATCATTTTGACCCCACGGGGTGAGATCTTGCGTGGAGCCCCAGATCGAGGGAGATTATCAGTGGTCTTGTATGTCTTCCATTTCCTAATAATTGCTCCCACAGTTGATTTCTTCAAACCAAGCTGTTTACCTATTGCAGATTCAGTCTTCCCAGCCTGGTGCAGGTCTACAATTTTGTTTCTGGTGTCCTTTGACAGCTCTTTGGTCTTGGCCATAGTGGAGTTTGGAGTGTGACTGTTTGAGGTTGTGGACAGGTGTCTTTTATACTGATAACAAGTTAAAACAGGTGCCATTAATACAGGTAACGAGTGGAGGACAGAGGAGCCTCTTAAAGAAGAAGTTACAGGTCTGTGAGAGCCAGAAATCTTGCTTGTTTGTAGGTGACCAAATACTTATTTTCCACCATCATTTGCAAATAAATTCATAAAAAATCCCACCATGTGATTTTCTGGATTTTTTTTCTCAATTTGTCTGTCATAGTTGACGTGTACCTATGATGAAAATTACAGGCCTCTCTCATCTTTTTAAGTGGGAGAACTTGCACAATTGGTGGCTGACTAAATACTTTTTTCCCCACTGTATACCTCTGTTGAGATTACATACATTATCAAGCATTTCAGACATTTTATCCAGATACTGACTGTTAGCACTTGGTGGTCTGTACAGTGGCTTCCGAAAGTATTCTTCCCCCTTGGCATTTTTCCAATTTTGTTGCCTTAAAACTGGGATTAAAATGGATTTTTTGGGGAGTTTGTATCATTTGATTTACACAACATGCCTACCACTTTGAAGATGTAAAATATTTGTATTTGTGAAACAAACAAGAAATAAGACAAAGAAACTTGAGCGTGCATAACTATTCACCCCCCCAAAGTCAATACTTTGTAGAGCCACCTTTTGCAGCAATTACAGCTGCAAGTCTCTTGGGGTATGTCTCTATAAGCTTGGCACATCTAGCCAATGGGATTTCTGCCCATTCTTCAAGGCAAAACTGCTCCAGCTCCTTCAAGTTGGATGGGTTCCTCTGGTGTACAGCAATCTTTAAGTCATACCACAGATTCTCAATTGGATTGAGGTCTGGGCTTTGTCTAGGCCATTCCAAGACATTTAAATGCTTCCCCTTCAACCACTTGATTAATGCTTTAGCAGTATGATTAGGGTCATTGTCCTGCTGGAAGGTGAACCTCCATCCCAGTCTCAGATCTCTGGAAGACTGAAAAAGGTTTCCCTCAAGATTTTCCCTGGATTTAGCGCCATCCATCATTCCTTAAATTCGGACCAGTTTCCCAGTCCCTGCCGATGAAAAACATCCCCACAGCATGATGCTGCCACCACCATGCTTCACTGTGGGGATGGTGTTCTCGGGGTGATGAGAGGTGTTGGGTTTGCAGCAGACATTTTCCTTGATGGCCAAAATATCCTTTTTAGTCTCATCTGACCAGAGTACCTTCTTCCATATGTTTGGGGAGTCTCCCGCATGCCTTTTTTTCTTCAAGCAATGGCTTTTTTTCTGGCCACTCTTCCATAAAGCCCAGCTCTGTGGAGTGTAAGGCTTAAAGTGGTCATATGGACAGACACTCCAATCTCCGCTGTGGAGCTTTGCAGCTCCTTCAGGGTTATCAGGGGCGGCAGGTAGCTTAGTGGGTAAGAGCGTTGTGCCAGTAACCGAAAGGTCTCTGGTTCTAATCCCCGAGCCGACCAGGTGAAAAATCTGTCGATGTGACCTTAAGCAAGGCACTTAACCCTAATTGCTCATGTAAGTCGCTCTGGATAAGAGCGTCTGCTAAATGACTAAAATGTAAATGTAAAATGTAATCTTTGGTCTCTTTGTTGCCTCTCTGATTAATGCCGTCCTTGTGAGTTTTGGTGGGCGGCCCTCTCTTGGCAGGTTTGTTGTGGTGCCATATTCTTTCAATTTTTTAATAGTGGATTCAATCCGTGGGATGTTAAAAGTTTCTGATATTTTTTTTATAACCCAACCCTGATCTGTACTTCTCCACTACTTTGTCCCTGACCTGTTTGGAGAGCTCCTTGGTCTTCATGGTGCTGCTTGCTTGGTTGTGCCCCTTGCTTAGTGGTGTTGCAGACTCTGGGGCCTTTCAGAATAGGTGTGTATATATATACTGAGATCATGTGACAGATCATGTGACACTTAGATTGCACACAGGTGGACTTTATTTAACTAATTATGTGACTTCTGAAGGTAATTGGTTGCACCAGACCTTACTTAGGGGCTTCATAGCAAAGGGGGTGAATACAAATGCACAAACCACTTTTCTGTTATTTATTTTTTTGCATTTCTTGAAACAAGTAAAAAAAAATATTTCACTTCACCAATTTGGACTATTTTGTGTATGTCCATTACATGAAATCCAAATAAAAATCAATTTAAAGTACAAGTTGTAATGCAACAAAACAGGAAAAAACGCCAATTAGGATGAATACTTTTGCAAGGCGCTGTAGCAGCTTCCCACAAGAATGTGCTTTTGGTGAGGCAGATGAACCTGTAGCCATATTACTTCAACAGTATATAACATGAGATCCTTTTAAGCATAACAGGAATACGGTTCTGAATATAGACCGCAACACTGCCCCCATTGGCATTTCTGTACATTGGCAAATGTATTTTCTATAGATCTTATAACCATGTATTGCTACCATTGTATCATCAAAAGTATTATCTAAGTGAGTTTCAGAGATAGTCAGAATATGAGTGTCATCTGTTTCTAGCAAGTTATTGATTTCATTAACCTTGTTTCTTAGGCTACATACAGTGGGGAGAACAAGTATTTGATACACTGCCGATTTTGCAGGTTTTTCTACTTACAAAGCATGTAGAGGTCTGTATTTGTATCATAGGTACACTTCAACTATGAGAGACGGAATCAAATTTTTTTGTCCAAAAAATCACATTGTATGATTTTTAAGTAATTCATTTGCATTGTATTGCATGACATAAGTATTTGATACATCAGAAAAGCAGAACTTAATATTTGGTACAGAAACCTTTGTTTGCAATTACAGAGATCATACGTTCCCTGTAGGTCTTGACCAGGTTTGCACACACTGCAGCAGGGATTTTGTCCCACTCCTCCATACAGACCTTCTCCAGATCCTTCAGGTTTCGGGGCTGTCACTGGGCAATACGGACTTTCAGCTCCCTCCAAAGATGTTCTATTGGGTTCACTCCTTAGTTGCCCTGGCTGTGTGTTTCGGGTCGTTGTCATGCTGGAAGACCCAGCCATGACCCATCTTCAATGCTCTTACTGAGGGAAGGAGGTTGTTGGCCAAGATCTTGCGATACATGGCCCCATCCATCCTCCCCTCAATACGGTGCAGTCGTCCTGTCCCCTTTGCAGAAAAGCGTCCCCAAAGAATGATGTTTCCACCTCCATGCTTCACAGTTGGGATGGTGTTCTTGGGGTTGTACTCATCCTTCTTCTTCCTCCAAACACGGCGAGTGGAGTTTAGACCAAAAAGCTATATTTTTGTCTCATCAGACCACATGACCTTCTCCCATTCCTCCTCTGGATCATCCAGATGGTCATTGGCAAACTTCACATGGGCCTGGACATGCGCTGGCTTGAGCAGGGGGACCTTGCTTGCGCTGCAGGATTTTAAACCATGACGGCGTAGTGTGTTACTAATGGTTTTCTTTGAAACTGTGGTCCCAGCTCTCTTCAGGTCATTGACCAGGTCCTGCCGTGTAGTTCTGGGCTAATCCCTCACCTTCTTCATGATCATTGATGCCCCACGAGGTGAGATCTTGCATGGAGCCCCAGACCGAGGGTGATTTTACAATTTTATCCCTGATGTCCTTAAACAGCTCTCTGGTCTTGGCCATTGTGGAGAGGTTGGAGTCTGCTTGATTGAGTGTGTGGACAGGTGTCTTTTATACAGGTAACGAGTTCAAACAGGTGCAGTTAATACAGGTAATGAGTGGAGAACAGGAGGGCTTCTTAAAGAAAAACTAACAGGTCTGTGAGAGCCGGAATTCTTACTGGTTGGTAGGTGATCAAATACTTATGTCATGCAATAAAATGCAAATTAATTTCTGAAAAATCATACAATGTGATTTTCTGGATTTTTGTTTTAGATTCCGTCTCTCACAGTTGAAGTGTACCTATGATAAAAATTACAGACCTCTACATGCTTTGTAAGTAGTAAAACCTGCAAAATCGTCAGTGTATCAAATACTTGTTCTCTCCACTGTATGTTAATGTGAGCTATTTTTACCACTTTTCTGGGATGCTTGATTGTTTTTATTGGTTTACTGGGAAGCTTATCAGAAGTAGACATGCTCATGTTTATTATATTTGAGCTGATAGTGCAGGGTGTGCTGCACACAGTGGACTTCCTACTAGGGAACACCTCCTCAGTGCTAACAGTATAACTCTGGTTCATAGGCACATGATTACTGCATACAATGGCTGTAGGATCAACAGAGGCATTCAGGGCAGTTAGGGGGAAATAAATTAAGTTACTTAAAATGTGTCTGCCAACGCCCCTGGGATAATGTACATTTGCTCAGCATTATGACAACTCAGCGAAACAATGGTAGGGATTAACTGAGCTGGTCTTGGGTCATTGATAAGTAATTGTCTCAACGCAGCCTTGAAATACGTGGACAGAGTCCAGGAGCCAAGATGATAGAGCATCTTCTGTTTCCAGAAGGTGTCGAAGTTATCTATAAAAGTGATTCTAACAGAGCTACAGTAATCTTTTAGCCAGGTGTGTAATTCCAGTGGCCTGCTGAATCTTTCACACCCTCGGCCCGATGATGGCACCGGACTTATTTGGCCATTATTTGGAATCTTTCAGTGCTAGAATACGTTCTTTAAAATCAATTTTCAAAATTTCCACGCTAGCCCTCCTGATGTCGTTTGACCCCACATGGTGTATGACAGTGTCAGCTCCCAGCATCTGACGTAGAATGTTAGGAAGTAGCCTTGTAATGTCTTGTACTCGTGCTCCAGGATAGAACAGGGTTTTTGCCCCGGGAACCAAGATGTTTCTTTCAATAGAACTGCTGATGACGAAAGCTGGTGCAATGGCTGAGGAGGTCCAGCCGTTCTTTCGCCTCGAGTGGTTTCGCAAACCCCTCAAGGACTAAAGGGCGGTGGGGCCCGATGGACCCAAGCCAGCTGTAGTATCCATCGTGGATGATGAATGGGCCGGAGGCTGAGACAGCC
>NW_028156872.1:0-27500 GCF_964263955.1 Coregonus lavaretus
AGTTGCATGGAAATACGAATCACTGATACATTTTGTTCATGTCTTTATATAGTGTACCAAGAGTTGTTCCTGCGCTTACGGCCATACCAGCCTGAATACACCCCTTTTTGGAATTTCAGGAAGTGGATGAGCGGCAGGTGTCTGAGTGCTTGAGAGAGGATATCGTTTGTTTGGAGGTTTTTTTTTGATTTATAAGTTTGAAAGTTTGTGTGTGATTGTAGTTGATTTTCTTTGAAACTTTTTTGTTATTATCCCCCATCGGCGTGAGCTGTTTGGGGGATATTGATTAAAATAACCGGATGGACAACATGGCGTCAACATCAAGAATACAAACGACGACGAGAAAGGACAACAGTGAAATCAGAATTTCAAATGAAGAACTGAAGAAAAGAAAGTATGAGAAGGAACTGACGGTGAACGTGGAAATAATTGGAGAAGGGAAAATAACAACGATGGAATTGCTGAGAGGAATAAGGGAAGTTTGTGGAACAATACTTGGATGTAGAATGAGAGACGGAAATAAGTATGAAATAACAATGTCTCATGTAAAGGGAAAAGAAAGACTAATGGACGGGCTAAAGATAAAGAACTGTCAAATCATGGCTAAAGAGCTAGGGAACGATGAGCTTGTGGTGTCCTTTTTGAACTTGCCTGCATACATTACAGATGGGGAGATATATGAGAAACTAAGAGGCTGGAAAGTGAAGGCGACCACGCCAATCAAGAGGAGGATGTGGCCAGGAACAGACATTGTAGACGGGACGAGATTTTGCAAGGTGAAGTTCACAGACAATGTGCAATCCTTGCCATATTCTACCAAATTTAACACTGTCGAGGGATTTGAATATTTTCATGTAATCCATGACAATCAAGTGAAGGTATGTAGACTATGTATTCAGCCGGGGCACATACTTAAGGAATGTCCAGAATTCACTTGCCATAAATGTAGTGAACAAGGGCATTATGCCAGAGAATGTTTGAACATAGGTAATGTGTGTGAAATGTGTGACAGACCGAAAGTTAGATGTAGCTGTAAGAAGGGAAAAGATCACTTACTTTTGCAAACAATGGACCTCACTTCTGAGGAAGAGGAGGGGAGTGTGTTTATGGAAGGAGAAAAAGAGAGTGACATGGGGAGTGTGACTTCAGAGACAGTGGCAGATATGCCTGAAGAGCCTGTAATGTCTTCTGGCAAAACACGAGACGCAGTTTTGGTCTCTGCTGCTGACAAGGTGGAACAGCAGCACATGATGGGTGAAATACATACACAGGTAGAGATGGTGCAAGGTGCTTCTCAGGTGCCTGAGCCAGTTTCAAGCGTGTGTAAAAATGACACCAAAGAGCGAGCTGGGTCCACTGAAGTCACTGGCACTGTTAAAGCGCACTTTTCAAAAGGCTTCCCTGCCGCTCCAAATCAGGAGACGGAGGATGAAATAGATAGTGAGGATCATCAGTTGTTTGCAAAAAATAAGAGGTCATTGTCGAAAACTAGGGAGAAGATGGGATTTGGAATAAAGAAAAAGTAGGTTTTGAAAGGACTTGTTTTGCTCTGATTATACCTCTGCACACATTACTAATGATTACAGTCGCATCCCTAAATGGTAACAGTTTGAGAAACATGAGCAAATTTGAGCAGGTTTTAGTGTCTGTTAAGGCAGACATGTTGTGTTTTCAAGAGACCAATTGGACAGATTCCAAAATACAGGAGATTAAGAGTAAATGGTCTGATTTAATTTTTTGTAGTCATGGAAGTGATAAAACATGTGGTGTGGCTATTTTGATAAAAAACGATGTGGTTCAAAATGTAAAACAAATATATGCTGACAATGATGGCAGACTTATTGCAATTGAATTTGAAGTGCAAAATGTAGTTTTTCGTTTAATCAATGTTTATGCTTCAAACATTGAATCTGAAAGGAGAGAAATGTTTCACAACTTAAAAACACTGTGCTCAGAAAACTGTATATTGATAGGAGACTTTAATGTGAGGTGTAGTAGAATGGATGCCTCTAGTTGTGCTAGATTCAGATATGACTCTTCTAGAAATGCATTATGGAAACTTATGAATGAGGAGAATCTAGTAGATATATGGAGGGCTGAAAATCCAAACAGAAGAGTGTTTTCTAGAAGGCAGGTGGTGCTAAAGGAATTAAAACAAAGCAGAATTGATTTATGTCTAGCAAAACAAGAATTGGTGCAGCATGTTAAGAAGATGTCATATAACTTTACAGCATATAGTGATCACGCAGTAATGTCATTTCAAATGGGTTTTGGTGTGGAGAGGAGAGGGGGAGGTGTCTGGTGTTTAAATGCCAGTCTGTTAAAGGAGGAAGGAAATAGAAATGAAATTGTTGAATGTATTAATGATGAAATGTCTAATGTACTGTTAAAAGAGAATGTGTGTTTATGGTGGGAGGAAGTGAAAGGAAAAGTAAAAAACAGGAGTATTAGGTATGCTAGAAATCACAACCGGTTAGATAAGCAGAAAGAAACAATGCTTAGAAATAGGATGTTGCATGAACTTGAAAAGGCTGATACTGATCCAGACCATGATGTTGTGAACTATTTGAAAATCCATGCAGAGCTGGGTCGTTATGAAAAAAAGAAATGTTTGGGTGCTATTGTTAGGAGTAGGGCACAGTACGCTTTGGAGGGAGAGAAATGTACATCCTTTTTTTTGGGGCTTGAAAAAAGAAAACAAACTAAGAGTTACATTGTAGAGTTGGAAGATGAAAAAGGTGTAAAGGTAAACGATTTTGTTGAGATCTTAGATACAGTTGAATCCTTTTACAGAAATCTTTACAAAAAGAATGATGTAGATAAAGTGTGTGTTGAAAAAGTGTTGGATACAATTAGTGCCAAAGTATCTCAGGTAGATAGAATGATGTGTGATGAAGAGATTTCGATTATGGAAATCAAGGAAGCAATTGTTAACACTCAAGGCAATAAAAGTCCGGGTTTGGATGGTTTAACAAATGAGTTCTATAAAGTCTTTGTAGATATTTTGGCACCCATTTTAGGGAAGGTGTTTCATTATATGGAAGAGAATAAGGAAATCCCTGAGTCTATGTCAACTGGTATGTTAACGATCTTATTCAAGAATAGGGGCAGTAGATTAAAGTTAGAAAATTATAGGCCTATTAGTCTTCTAAATTCGGATTATAAGATATTGACTAAAGTGTTAGCGAATAGGATGAAAAAGGTGATTGGGAGTATTATTGCATCAACACAAGCCTACGGTATACCTGGAAGAGATGTTGCAGATGTAATTTGTACAATTAGGGATGTTGTTAATCAAATGAAAAATGAAGGCGGTATAGTATTAAGTTTGGATTTTAACAAAGCTTTTGATAGAGTGGAGCATAGCTTCCTATTACAGACTATGGAGAGGTTTGGTTTTGGGCCAAAGTTTGTATCTTGGATCAACCTGTTGTACAGCGGGGCTAAAAGTTGTGTCAAATGTAACGGAGTGTTAACAGATACTTTTCCTGTAGAGAGGTCAGTAAGGCAGGGCTGTCCTTTGTCAGCTCTGTTGTACAGTGTTTCTACAGAACCGTTAGCTACATTAATAAATAGTAATAAAGAGGTAAGGGGTGTCGGAATCCCAGGTGGTGGTATCAGTGTTGTACATCAGTACGCTGATGACACTACTTGCACTGTGAAAGATATAGGAAGCATTGGAAGCATTATGAGAATCATAGATATATATGGTAAGGCATCGGGCGCTAAAGTTAATATAGAGAAGACTGAAATAATGTTTGTTGGGGATATCGATGCAAATAAGTGTGAGATTCCATTCAAGATAGCAAGGGATTTTATTAAAGTGCTGGGAGTAAACATTGGTGTAAAGGAGAAAGAGGCAAAATATATAACTTGGACTGGGATCCTTAATAAAGTCAAGCTAACGTTAAATTTCTGGAAAAATAGAAAATTAAAGTTAAAAGGTAAAGTAATTGTTGCAAATGCTTTGGTATTATCTAAATTTGTGTATGTTTTGGGAGTCCTGGACATGCCTGAGTGGGTGCTAAATGAATTAAATAAGGTGGTGTCTAATTTTATATGGGATGGTAAAGGTGTTAGAATATCTCAGAAAACATTGATAGCTGACTATGTGGATGGAGGTTTAAAACTTGTAGATTTAGATGTCAAAAGAAAAGCTATTAGGATAAAAACAGTAAAGAAATATTTGTATGACAGTGAAGATTATGGCTGGAAACACTTCTTTAAGGTCTACTTAGAGGAGAGTGGTGGATGTGGAGATAATGGTTTATTGATGGGGCTTAAAAGGAAAATGTTTGAAAAGGTACCAGATTTTTATAAAGAGGTGCTAAATGCATGGGCAGAGTTGTTGCCTAATGTATATTATGAATGTGGTCATATTGACCTGATTATGAATCAACCTATATTTCTGAATGAGAAAATCAAGAACAAAGAACAAGTTTTGTATAATAAAGTATTTAGGAGTGCAGGTCTACGACAAATAAAAGATTATACATATGAGGTAATTCCAGGGTTTTTACCTGAAGAAGCTATTTTTGATATTATCAAGGAATGGGATGAAGAGGTGGGAAGGGGAACAGTGAATAATATGTATGACAAGATAAAGAATAGCATACCAAGCGCATGGGTGGATTTAATAAATAGTGAGGTTGAAAGAGAAAATCTGTTTGTATTTCCTAATTTGTTCATTGGTAGCAGTAAGAAGAAAGTACATTTATCTACTATACCAGTGAAAATATTGTATAGAATAATGGTAGGAAAATGTTATAGAAGGCCGGCTGCTGAAAAATTTTGGAAAACAGTTTTTCCAGAATTGGATGAAAAAAAGATATGGGAAAATTTAAATGTAAAATATAATAGTAAGGAGTGTGAAAATAATGATTTTAAGTTAAGACACAATAGAATATTTACAAAGGTGGTGTTACATCAAATTAATTGTGAAGTAAAAAGGGAATGCGATATATGTGGATGTTTCCCAGAAACGCTTATGCATTTGTTTATAGAATGTGAGGAATTAAAATATATTTTTTGTAAAGTTAAGGAAATGTTAAGTAAAAACTGGGGGGGGTGATTTCTTGAAAAAGTATGTGTGGGAGGAACTTGTGTTATTTGGAGTGTCTGGTAAATGTGATGGTGTTAATGTGTGCTTGTTGAATATTGTTTTGAGTTTTGTGAGGTATGCTATTTTTTGTAGGAGGAATTATGGTTTTTTTGACAGGAAGAGGGTGAAGGTGTGGGGTATTTTTATATCACTGTTTAGTAAACACATGGATATGTTGTTTAATTATGGGATGGAAGATTTTGATAAACATTTTGTTGAGGGGTGTGGGTTGATTGCAAAGGTGGATGGTGGAGGAATCACTTATAATTTTTGAAATAATTATTTTGAATATTTTCTTTGTTTATTTTTATTTGATAGGGGGTTGCTATTAATCTGCCTATTTTGTGGGTGGAATTTGTTATGTCTTAGTCATGTCTGGGTTTTTTTGTATACTAGTTTTTTTTTGTATTTTTATTTCTTTGGGTTCTTTGATTTGATAGGGGGTGAATTGTTCACCTGCCTATGTTAGGCTAGTGTCTAATGTATTGTTCTTTGTAATATTGTACTGTAAATATTGTAAAAAATTGAATTTTTTGATAATAAAAATAAAATAAAAAATAAAAATAAAAATAAAATACACCCGATCTCGTCTGATCTCGGAAGCTAAGCAGGATTGGGCCTGGTTAGTGCTTGGATGGGAGACCGCCTTGGAATACCAGGTTCTGTAAGCTTTTGTTCCACTAGAGAGTGCTCTTGTGTCATGGAGCAACTGCCTTTTATTTATCACCCTAAAAATATCATGTATTTTTATTGGACTAAATGCAGTTTGTATGTGCTGTCCTAACCTGATCAAATTAAATAATAGACAGTGCGTTTCCCTGAAAATATAGGCAGTACATTCAGCCTTTGTTTTTAGTTGGTTCATTAAGTTGCATGGAAATACGAATCACTGATACATTTTGTTCATGTCTTTATATAGTGTACCAAGAGTTGTTCCTGCCCTTACGGCTATACCAGACTGAATATGCCTGATCTCGTCCGATCTCGGAAGCTAAGCAGGATCGGGCCTGTTTAGTGCTTGGATGGGAGACCGCCTTGGAATACCAGGTTCTGTAAGCTTTTGTTCCACTAGAGAGTGCTCTTGTGTCATGGAGCAACTGCCTTTTCTTTATCACCCTAATAATATCATGTATTTTATTGGACTAAATGCAGTTTGTATGTGCTGCCCTGCCCTGCCCTGATCAAATTAAATAATAGTCATTGCGTTACCCTCAAAATACATGTATCATGGAGCAACTGCTTTTATTTATCACCCTAATAATATCATGTAATTTTATTGGACTAAATGCAGTTTGTATGTGCTGCCCTGCCCTGGTCAAATTAAATAATAGACAAAGCGTTTCCCTCAAAATATAGGCAGTACATTCAGCCTTTGTTTTTAGTCGGTTCATTAAGTTGCACGGAAATTCGAATCACTGGTAATTTTTGTTCATGTCTTTATATAGTGTACCACGAGTTGTTCACACGCTTACGGCCATACCAGCCTGAATACACCCGATCTCGTCTGATCTCGGAAGCTAAGCAGGATTGGGCCTGGTTAGTACGTGGATTGGAGACCGCCTGGGAATAGCAGATGCTGTAAGCTTTTTGTTCCGCTAGAGAGTGCTCTTGTGTCATGGAGCAACTGCCTTTTATTTATCACCCTAAAAATATCATGTCTTTTTATTGGACTAAATGCAGTTTGTATGTGCTGTCCTAACCTGATCAAATTAAATAATAGACAGTGCGTTTCCCTGAAAATATAGGCAGTACATTCAGCCTTTGTTTTTAGTTGGTTCATTAAGTTGAATGGAAATATGAAGCGCTGATACATTTTGTTCATGTCTTTATATAGTGTACCAAGAGTTGTTTCTGCGCTTACGGCCATACCAGACTGAATATGCCTGATCTCGTCCGATCTCGGAAGCTAAGCAGGATCGGGCCTGGTTAGTACTTGGATGGGAGACTGCCTGTGAATACCAGGTGCTGTAACCTTTTTGTTCCACTAGAGAGTGCTCTTGTGTCATGGAGCAACTGCCTTTTATTTATCACCCTAATAATATCCTGTATTTTTATTGGACTAAATGCAGTTTGTATGTGCTGCCCTGCCCTGGTCAAACTAAATAATAGACAAAGTGTTTCCCTCAAAATATAGGCAGTACATTCAGCCTTTGTTTTTAGTCGGTTCATTAAGTTGCACGGAAATTCGAATCACTGGTAAATTTTGTTCATGTCTTTATATAGTGTACCAAGAGTTGTTCCTGCGCTTACGGCCATACCATCCTGAATATGCCTGATCTCGTCTGATCTCAGAAGCTAAGCAGGATTGGGCCTGGTTAGTACTTTGATGGGAGACCGCCTCGGAATACCAGGTGCTGTAAGCTTTTGTTCCACTAGAGAGTACTCTTGTGTCATGGAGCAACTGCTTTTATTTATCACCCTAACAATATCATGTAATTTTATTGGACTAAATGCAGTTTGTATGTGCTGCCCTGCCCTGCCCTGGTCAAATTAAATAATAGACAGTGCGTTTCCCTCAAAATATATGTGTCATGGAGCAACTGCCTTTTATTTATCACCCAAATAATATCATGTAATTGTATTGGACTAAATGCAGATTGTATGTGCTGCCCTGCCCTGCCCTGATCAATTTAAATAATAGACATTGCGTTTCCCTCAAAATATATGTGTCATGGAGCAACTCCCTTTTATTTATCACCCTAATAATATAATGTATTTGTATTGGACTAAATGCAGTTTGTATGTGCTGCCCTGCCCTGGTCAAATTAAATAATAGACAAAGCGTTTCCCTCAAAATATAGGCAGTATATTCAGCCTTTGTTTTTAGTCGGTTCATTAAGATGCACGGAAATTCGAATCACTGGTAAATTTTGTTCATGTCTTTATATAGTGTACCAAGAGTTGTTCACTCGCTTATGGCCATACCAGCCTGAATACACCCGATCTCGTCTGATCTCGGAAGCTAAGCAGGTTCGGGCCTGGTTAGTACCTTGATGGGAGAACGCCTGGGAATACCAGGTGCTGTAAGCTTTTTGTTCCACTAGAGAGTGCTCTTGTGTCATGGAGCAACTGCCTTTTATTTATCACCCTAATAATATCATGTATTTTATTGGACTAAATGCAGTTTGTAAGTGCTGCCCTGCCCTGCCCTGATCAAATTAAATAATAGTCAGTGTGTTTCCCTCAAAATACATGTATCATGGAGCAACTTCCTTTTATTTATCACCCTAATAATATCCTGTATTTTTATTGGACTAAATGCAGTTTGTATGTGCTGCCCTGCCCTGGTCAAATTAAATAATAGACAAAGCGTTTCCCTCAAAATATATGTAATTTATTATTAGGGTGACACAAGAGATGCTATGTCTGTTCCATGGGGTCTCACTGACAGAGCAATGTCTGTGGAATTAACAATACAACTCTACGGTTCAGAGGAAGGGAGAGAGAGAGAGAGAGAGAGAGAAAGAGAGAGAATCTGTATCATATAGTATTATATTATCACAGTTTTTCCCAACTCCAGTCCTCCAGTACACATTTGTATTGTAGCCCTGGACAAAAACACCTGATTCAGATGTCAAGGGCTTGATGATTAGTTGACAAGTACAATCAGGTGTGCTTGTCCGGGGCCACAACAAGATATGTATTGTTGGGGGCAGTGGAGGCTGCTCATAAGTGGAGGACGGTTCATAATAATGGCTGGAGTGGAATGGCTGGAATGGAGTGAATGGAATGGTATCAAACAGATGAAAACCATGTTGTTGATACCATTCCATTTACTCCATTCCAACCATTTTTATGAGCTGTCCTCCCCTCAGCAGCCTCCACTGGTTGGGCGTACTCGAGGACCGGAGTTGGGAAACACTGTAGTAGAGTATAAAAATGTTTTGTCTATCAAACCCATTCATTGTTTCAGAGTCTCGTACCAAGCTGTATATATTCTTCCCATGATGGCTCATAGTGTCTCTGATTGCTCAGGGGACATTCATACATCATTGTCTTATTGCTCTCCCTCTGCAGCTAGACACTAATGAGAAACAGTTGACTGTTCATTCCAGCCCTCAGTCATACACCCACACACACATACACACACACACATACACACACACACACACAGATATGCATGTGCACCCACGCATGCATGTATAGGAACGCATGCACACACACATTAATGCAGACACGGACACACACAAACATAGGCATGCATGCATAGGCATGAGCGCATGTACGCAAGCGCACGCACGCACGCACACACACACACACACACACACACGCACACACACACACTGTCCATCATGTCCTATGAGCAGGGTAAAGACAGAGCCAGCAAAAACAGCAGCTGACAGACCGTAATAGAGCCTGGCTGTCAATGTGTTGTCAGGAGTATCCCCCTGAGGATAGACTGGTCACTTAAAGCCATGATTACTCTTGATAGGTGTTAGCCTGGTGTTTCAGTACAGTGAGGGGAGCTCGGCCAGGTCAAAGGATTCTCATAGCTCAGGATCTAGAATAGCCCCTGGCATAGATAGCTTACCGAAGTGTGAAAAGAGTGTGGATCTCTATTAATTCTCCTCACTGTAGTGATACTAATCTAACTGTGCAGTCATATGAAAAGTACTTGGATTAAAATGATGATGTAATCTTTTATTTCACGGACATGTTGGAGGTGTGTTTGAGCGTCCAGTGAACCTCATCAATGTTACAGTCTCTAGAGCAGAGAAATGGCTTCTCTCAATGTCCTTGTAGCTAGATCACTGTGATGCCCTGACCACTTCATGTGGATAGAGGAGTGGGTGTGTGCGTGGGTATTTTTGTGTGTGTAGGTGTGTGTCCGTGCATGTCTGTATGTACATGCATGTCTGTTTGTTTGTACACCTGGGTGAGAGAACCTTTGATCCTCTTATTGGGGAGTTGAATATTTGAATTCATAAATGGACACATCTCACCATCCCTTGTACTGTCTCTCCTCTATCCACCCATTCATCCCCCTCTCTCTTCTCTCTCTCCCCTTTCAGAGTTAATATGTTCTGCGTCTTTTCTAGATTAACAATCATCAAAAATACATGTACAGTGTCTATGTTATGTTGATTTAATTCAATGTCTACTTTATCAACAGTATGTTGATGTCAGGCTGGTCTTTGTTGTGGAGAGTGCACTCATGTAGGACTAAGATGTTTCTCAGGTTAAAGATAGAGCTTGGCTGTAGCCTAAAACGATGTGCTGCAACTACTTCTCTCAGCTCATTATCCATGCATGTAGGCCACTGGAATATGCAGCTCTGGGGAGGCTGTATATCTGGTGACCGCAGGCATGACAGAGACAGAAAAGTGCAGTTTGACAGAAATCGTACCTGTGAGAATTCATAAAATAACTACATTCTCAAAGTCATGGATAAAGCTCACTATTCTGTCACCCTTCAAGATGATAAAACGACAAGATCACGCTCCAGAGTTATCTTACAAGGACTACATCATGATGTGTGAAAACATGAGGTACATACAGTATGTGTGGTACTCCATTACTCTGATGACACCAATATATCCTCCCTGCTGTAATATAGGCAAAGAGAATGAGGCTGTAGCATGATAATGTTCCTATCGTCCCTATTTAGGTTGACTTATTTCACCAATCTCCCTGTAATCTGTTGGAAACCCACCAGTAACACAGCACCTTCAGGCCGCTCAGATATGTGGTGATATGTGGGCTCTATTTTAAGCATGTGAATCAAAAATAATTAGGCCCTGATATTGCGCGGCGTTATTAAAATGCTAAACAGTTGAAGGGGTGGATAACAAGACAATCTAAACCTCATCAGGACATGGGAGGGAAGGACAGAGGGAGAAAATAGAACATGTCTGCTTTGTATTCACTGTGGGTGATTGTTATTTCATATATTACAGAATGTAATATGCCCATGGATCATTATTGACCAAATTAACTCAATGCTGATGTATTCACTCTTCCCTACCTGTAGTGGTTTGATATATTTTTTGTTTATGTATTAGTTTTGGTGAATTCAAACACATATGCCTAACCTAAGCATGCTGCTTCAACAGTAGTGAACATTTGCTGCAGAAATATTAACTGTTTTTATTAATTGATCATAGTATAGCTTTTGCTATATTGAAATGTTCATTAGGCCTACAGCTCGGTCTCCACTGTCAACATGTAGTCATAAAGTGCTGCAAGCTCCAGTAGCTTTGCATCCTCATTGGCATTATCAGTAGCAGGGCTAGCGGAGGCAGCCATATCCTTCATCTCATTGTTATCTTCCTCATCCTCAGCGATGAGGGCTTTCAGGCTGGTCTCACTGACGGATTTCTCCATAGAGGTGTCTGTTAGGGTGGAGATCAAATCTTCAGCAGAGTCATCTTTCACATCCTCATCAGTAGCGATCATGTCCTTAGTGCTCTCAGGGGTCAGTGCCATGTCAGGAGTGGAGTTCTGGGTGCTTGAGTCTGATGTGTGAACCTCTGTCATGGTCTCTGATGACTGGGTGGTCACCATGGAGATCTGTCTCTGAGAGGTGGCAGTGGTCTGTGTGTCTGTGTTCATATCTGTTGTCTGTGTTTCTGTCTGCGCCTGTGTCGAAGTGTTGGTAGTGGATGGCTTTCTCTCTGTCCTAGTTGCCATAGACGAGGTGGTCAGAGGGACTCCAGGTAGCTGCCACTCCAGCGGGAGGATGGCCAGGTTCCTAGCCAGGGAGAACTGGGAGAGGGAGCTCTACCCGGAGGAAAAGGGGGGTTAGGTTGAGGTCAGAGGGGAAACTGCCTGGATGTGTGAATCTCTGTCTGTCCGTATAGTAAGTCAGGTTTCAGTAACTTACGTGGGCACGTGGTAGAGTCGGAGAGTCAGGACTTATGTAAATTTTCTCCACATGGGTCTTCACTTGCCGGGGTGTCCTTTGATTTGCCTGAATAAGACAATTGCAATACCCAATGATAAAACATTATGGGAAATATCTTTTGCTCACAATAAAATATGATACAGCATGTTTGCTTGTCTCACAGAGTTTGGTCTTTGTCCCAAATTAGTTCCCTTGTCTGTTTCTGGTGTTGTACTTCTGGGTTCGTGGTCTTGAGATGATTTCAATAGCTGGACTTCAGTCCAGTCTTTCTCCCTCCCTACCTTTCCATTACTCTTGTCCTTTACCTTTTTGGTTGTAACATCTCCTCCAGACCAGTCTGAGCCTGTTTAGATTAGACATTTTGATTTTGAAGACACATCTTTCCAAGTGGAGCAATATCATTCTATATCTAATCAACAGACAACCCATAACACTCACCAGTATCAGATGCATTATCTTCGTCCTGGTCCTTTTTACTCTGTCTGTGCTGAGAGGGACGAGTTTTCTTCAGCTTGACTTTCCCTCCACAGCAGAAGAGAGTGAACAGCTGCAGGGCCGCCACAGCTGGATAGATGCTCTGCTTCTTCTCTTTCTGCTGGGTCTCCTTTGCTTTCTCCACAGGGGAGACCTCAGGGTCACAATCAGTACATCAGTTAGAAATCTACTGATATTTCAAAGTACAATATCAATAGCCAATGAGCTCTAGTGTGTTTCCATGGCAAAATGTTACCCAATAATAACTAGGGTTAGTGCTATCCGAGATCCTTGAGACATCCCTACCCTAAACCCTAACCTTACCTCTACCCTTACCCTAACTCTAACCTTAACCCTTACCTTAACCATTTCAATTTCAACTTCAATGGGGGTAAGGTCAGAGTTGGGACGTTCCATGGATTCTGTTAAGACTTTTTAACTAGTAGGGCCTACCCCATACGAAGGGGCATTGTGACATTATCACATTTGTCAAGCAGTGTCAAAGTATCAAATTCAACACAATATACTGTGTTTTCCTTATTGTGGTCATTATCAATTATCAAATACATTGGCAAATCCTCATTGATAAGCAGGTTTGGATGTCTTACCGAGTTAGATCTTTGTTTAATGTCTTTTTCTGTTTCCGGTGTCGTTCTGCGTTTGTGGTCCTGAGATTTCTGAACTTCAATCCAAACTTTCTCTTTCCGAACCTTTCCTTTACTCTTGTCCTTGATCCTTTTCACATCACCTGCAGAATAGTCAGAGCCTGTAAGTGAAACATTTCCTCCAAGTGAAGCCTAAATAATTGTACTGTGTAGCAGCACTAGTCAATAGACACCTCCTCACACTTACCAGTATCAGAGTCATTATTGTTGTTCGTATCGTGTATCGTTGTTGCCTTTCTCCCCTCACCACTCTGGGAGGGATCAAATGGTGTCTTCTTCATCCTGACGCAGCTCAGCAGTGTAAACAGCTGAAGAAAGGTCAGGGCTGGAGGGATGCTCTTCTCCTTGGGTTTATTTTTATGTTTATGGGTCTCCTTTGGTTGCTCCCTAGGGGAGACCAGAGGGACAGGGTCACTAAGTGTCTGACCCATAACACGCTAGGGTAGTGTACTGTTGTAATCAATCAAATCAGTTATAGGTTGAGAGATGTAGCTAACACGCTCTTCCTGAGCTTGTCTAACAATTTTAATGTGGTCTGGGATTCTGTTAGAAGTGTGTTTCCGTGGCAACGTTACCTCATAATGTTCCCTTATAATAACTAGTGCTCCATCCCTGGTAAAGTGACATTGTGACATCATCAAGTTCCAGAACACTGGAGCAGCCTATTACTATAGACCTAGTCTGCCTGTATGTCTGTATGTCTGTCTGTACAGATGTAGGATCTTAATTTGATCACTCTTTTGTTGCTGAGATTTGTACTGCAGAGCAAGAAATGCAAACTTGTATTGTATTACAAAAGGGTTCTAAAGTTTGTCATTTCCATTTTAAAATGTCAGACTTGATTTGCCCAAACAGAAAATGTATCAACCCCTACAAAAAATGTCCATTAATTATAATCCACATCATAATTCACATTTCCTGTTGCTGCATAATTATTTTCCTGCTGTAGCAAACTGGCTCAAATTAAGATCCTACATCTGTATGTCTGTCTCTCTCTTTCCTTCTCTCTCCATCTCTCTCTCTGCCTGTATTCATATTCAACCTCTGCCTTCACCCTATTGAAGCACTTTGTTTTCTCATCTATTGCCTGCCTGCATCATGTTGCAAGGAGAGGGTGGCTGAGCACAGGTCAATCACTCCACATTGAGAATGATTATACAGTTGATTATCAAGTGCCACACTCAACATATTACTACTGTTGGCAATCAGAATACATACTTGTTGTAGTCCAAGAGTCTACTCAGTGAATACATGCAGGCCAGCGGGCAAGAGTCATGGCAACACATCTATATTCACACCTCCTCTATGTCTGCACTATTAAAAGCAGATCGCCGCCACATGTAGCATAAGAGATAGGTAAACAGCCTTTATGCGACACCTTCATTATTCACCATCTTTGTCATCTGTATGGGAGAGCATGGGGAGGCAGTGCTGTGCTGCTTTGCCTTAAAAGGCCACCAGAGAGCATAAAATGACTACATACAGTATGTCAATGACCAAATGTTGTATGTAAAGCAATCATGAATGGTTTTCTAATATACTGTTTAGTACAACACATATCATAAAATAGTCTACACATCATAACATAGGCTACACACAAGTGCACGTTTCAGTGGGGTAACTGAATTGATTCCCTTCAAAAATGTCAGTCCATTTATCCAATGAATCCTCCTTTTTCTCCCTCTCTCTCTCTCTCTCTCTCTCTCTCTCTCTCTCTCTCTCTCTCTCTCTCTCTCTCTCTCTCTCTCTCTCTCTCTCTCTCTCTCTCTCTCGCTCTCTCTCTCTCTCTCTCTCTCTCTCGCTCTCTTTTATCCTCCCAAGACTGTTACATGTGTAATATGTTTTTTATCCAATGATAGTAAAGATCATTAATGTTGCCATTAATTTGAAAACGATAAAAAACTGCCAGTTCAGTGTTTGGCTACAGTTTAGCCCTGCAGCTCTCTGTAAAGGAAGTAAGGCTCTTGCAGTCCAGTGAAGATTAGATTGCTTTACAGGCCAGTGAGCCTGGGTGAATCCACAGAGAGCCGCACACAAAGACTGGCACAGAGAGATCAGAGTGGTGCCTCCTGGGTAGTGATGATGAACAAACCTTGGCCTCTCCTGAAGATGATAACAAATGCCTTCATCCTCCAGCCAAGACCATTAATGGCCAGATAAATGCAGGGTGTGTGTATGTGTTTCAGAGGGTTAATGTACATGTGGGTGTGTTGGTAGTAAGTGTTCTATAGAGGGACGATGTGTGTTTTCTTCTATGTGTGTCTGTCAGTGTGTTTATGCACTCTACCTAGTCTTCCTTTCAGAACCCTAGACACTTGTATGGCCACAGGGTGCATCCTGATGGCTTATTGGATTCCTTTTAGTGAGGGCCAGTAGATAAACAAATAAAGGCAGCCATGTCTCTGTGTTATGACCTCCACCACTGTGGTCACAGCCGGCATGAAGTCTATTATACATTTACAGGATAAACATTTTAACTTCAAACATTAAACCAAGCAGAACTAGGTAGGACGTGGAATCATATACTGTACCTTGGGACTCTGGTCTAGTGGTGTTATCTCAGTGAATAGTGCAAGGTTTTGTAATATCAGAATCAATACACAAATATATGTGTATGTGCGTGCATGCATTCCTGCCTATCTGCCTGTGTTTGTGTGTGTGTGTACGTGCATGCATATGCCTGTGTGTGTGTGCATGCATATGCCTTGTTTTTAGTCTAGGAGACAGTCAATGTCTGTAGTCCATTAGGGCACTATAAAATCCCTTCAATGTTTTGCCTGATTCCGTTAATTCCCAAGTTCCCTTTTCTCCGTTTAGATTTCCCCGTTGACCGTTTGTCCCTGTTTTGGCAGGTTTTCGCTCTCAAAAGTTAGCATCATCGCTAACGGCTACACAAAGTGTAGACATACGCGCGCACCGCACACATGCACACAGACAGGGGCATTCCTGTGCCGTTTCAGAAAGTTCATGGAAATACGAATCACTGATGCATTTTGTTCATGTCTTATGATTGACTTGGGCAAATTAATGCGTTTTCTAACAAGTTGAATAGATTTAGTTGATTTCATACTAAGTTCAATAAATGTTTGAATATTGTTGAATTTCGGTTTAATGTCTGGATTCCGTGATTCGGTCCGCAACGCCTATTTTATAGGGCCCTAGTCAATGAACTTGTCATCAATCAACATAGGATATGCCCTCTCCCCCCCCCCCCACAAGACTCAAATATATATATATATGTATATATATATATATATATATATATATATATATATATATATATATATATATTGGAAATGTAAGCAAGGGTTGAGCTTCTTCAGTTTGTGTCACAAAGTGGATACGTTTCTGTGTCACAAAGTGGATACGTTTCTGTGTCCCTTTCAGAGTGAGTGACACATTGACTTTATATAGTGAACCAAGAGTTGTTCCCTTGCTTACGGCCATACCAGCCTGAATACGCCCGATCTCGTCCGATCTTGGAAGCTAAGCAGGGTCGGGCCTGGTCAGTACTTGGATGGGAGACCGCCTGCGAATACCAGGTGCTGTAAGCTTTTTGTCCCAGTAGAGCGTGCTCTTGTGTCATGGAGCAACTGCCTTTTATTTATCACCCTAATAATATCATGGATTGTTATTGGACTAAATGCAGTTTGTGTGTGCTGCCCTGCCCTGATCAAATCAAATAATGGACAGTGCGTTTCCCTCAACATATAGGCAGTGCATGCAGCCTTTGTTTTTAGTCTAGGAGACAGTCAATGTCTGTAGTCCATTAGGGCACTATAAAATCCCTTCAATGTTTTGCCTGATTCCGTTAATTCCCAAGTTCCCTTTTCTCCGTTTAGATTTCCCCGTTGACCGTTTGTCCCTGTTTTGGCAGGTTTTCGCTCTCAAAAGTACACCTTTTTAATAGCAAAACAGCACAATTGGATGTTCTATGTCCACAACAATGTTTAAACCCTATCAGGTGACCTTTGTGAGGTCTGGGAAAAATGTAAGACATTTAGATTTTGGGGTGTAGTTACCCCTAAATGCAAGCGTGCACCAGGAAGAGACCTTTGTTTGGTTAAGCGGTGTTGGTGTAGAACAAATGGCCACTGGAGTGATGCAAATGATCACGGTATAATTCTGCCAGGCAGGCATAGGCTACTTTGTAGTTAACATTTACTTGCGAAGGTTTTGGGGAAAGCCATTCCTTCCCTACCAGAAGAAGGTTATCATTAGCATCATCGCTAACGGCTACACAAAGTGTAGACATACGCGCGCACCGCACACATGCACACAGACAGGGGCATTCCTGTGCCGTTTCAGAAAGTTCATGGAAATACGAATCACTGATGCATTTTGTTCATGTCTTATGATTGACTTGGGCAAATTAATGCGTTTTCTAACAAGTTGAATAGATTTAGTTGATTTCTTACTAAGTTCAATAAATGTTTGAATATTGTTGCATTTCGGTTTAATGTCTGGATTCCGTGATTCGGTCCGCAACGCCTATTTTTAGGGCCCTAGTCAATGAACTTGTCATAAATCAACATAGGATATGCCCTCTTCACCCCCCCCCCAACAAGACTCAAATATATATATATATATATATATATATATATATATATATATATATATATATATATATATATATATATATATTGGAAATGTAAGCAAGGGTTGAGCTTCTTCAGTTTGTGTCACAAAGTGGACACGTTTCTGTGTCCCTTTCAGAGTGAGTGACACATTGACTTTATATAGTGTACCAAGAGTTGTTCCCTCGCTTACGGCAATAACAGCCTGAATACGCCCGATCTAGACCGATCTTGGAAGCTAAGCAGGATCGGGACTGGTGATTACTTGGATGGGAGACCTCCTGGGAATACCAGGTGCTGTAATCTTTTTGTCCCTGTAGAGCGTGCCCTTGTGTCATGGAGCAACTGCCTTTTATTTATCACCCTAATAATATCATGGATTGTTATTGGACTAAATGCAGTTTGTGTGTGCTGCCCTGCCCTGATCAAATCAAATAATGGACAGTGCGTTTCCCTCAAAATATAGGCAGTACATGCAGCCTTTGTTTTTAGTCTAGGAGACAGTCAATGTCTGTAGTCCATTAGGGCACTATAAAATCCCTTCAATGTTTTGCCTGATTCCGTTAATTTCCAAGTTCCCTTTTCTCCATTTAGATTTCCCCGTTGACCGTTTGTCCCTGTTTTGGCAGGTTTTCGCTCTCAAAAGTACACCTTTTTAATAGCAAAACAGAACAATTGGATGTTCTATGTCCACAACAATGTTTAAACCCTATCAGGTGACCATTTGTGAGGTCTGGGAAAAATTTAAGACATTTAGATTTTGGGGTGTAGTTACCCTTAAATGCAAGCGTGCACCAGGAAGAGACCTTTGTTTGGTTAAGCGGTGTTGCTGTAGAACAAATGGCCACTGGAGTGATGCAAATGATCACGGTATAATTCTGCCAGGCAGGCATAGGCTACTTTGTAGTTAACATTTACTTGCGAAGGTTTTGGGGAAAGCCATTCCTTCCCTACCAGAAGAAGGTTATCATTAGCATCATTGCTAACGGCTACACAAAGTGTAGACATACGCGCGCACCGCACACATGCACACAGACAGGGGCATTCCTGTGCCGTTTCAGAAAGTTCATGGAAATACGAATCACTGATGCATTTTGTTCATGTCTTATGATTGACTTGGGCAAATGAATGCGTTTTCTAACAAGTTGAATAGATTTAGTTGATTTCTTACTAAGTTCAATAAATGTTTGAATATTGTTGAATTTCGGTATAATGTCTGGATTCCGTGATTCGGTCCGCAACGCCTATTTTATAGGGCCCTAGTCAATGAACTTGTCATAAATCAACATAGGATATGCCCTCTTCCCCCCCCCCCCCCCCCACAAGACTCAAATATATATATATATATATATATATATATATATATATATATATATATATATATATATATATATATATATATATATATATTGGAAATGTAAGCAAGGGTTGAGCTTCTTCAGTTTGTGTCACAAAGTGGATACGTTTCTGTGTCCCTTTCAGAGTGAGTGACACATTGACTTTATATAGTGTACCAAGAGTTGTTCCCTCGCTTACGGCCATACCAGCCTGAATACGCCCGATCTCGTCCGATCTCGGAAGATAAGCAGGGTCGGGCCTGTGTTAGTACTTGGATGGGAGACCGCCTGGGAATACCAGGTGCTGTAAGCTTTTTGTCCCAGTAGAGCGTGCTCTTGTGTCATGGAGCAACTGCCTTTTATTTATCACCCTAATAATATCATGGATTGTTATTGGACTAAATGCAGTTTGTGTGTGCTGCCCTGCCCTGATCAAATCAAATAATGGACAGTGCGTTTCCCTCAAAATATAGGCAGTACATGCAGTCTTTGTTTTTAGTCTAGGAGACAGTCAATGTCTGTAGTCCATTAGGGCACTATAAAATCCCTTCAATGTTTTGCCTGATTCCGTTAATTCCCAAGTTCCCTTTTCTCCGTTTAGATTTCCCCGTTGACCGCTTGTCCCTGTTTTGGCAGGTTTTCGCTCTCAAAAGTACACATTTTTGATAGCAAAACAGCACAATTGGATGTTCTATGTCCACAACAATGTTTAAACCCTATCAGGTGACCATTTGTGAGGTCTGGGAAAAATGTAAGACATTTAGATTTTGGGGTGTAGTTACCCTTAAATGCAAGCGTGCACCAGGAAGAGACCTTTGTTTGGTTAAGCGGTGTTGCTGTAGAACAAATGGCCACTGGAGTGATGCAAATGATCACGGTATAATTCTGCCAGGCAGGCATAGGCTACTTTGTAGTTAACATTTACTTGCGAAGGTTTTGGGGAAAGCCATTCCTTACCTACCAGAAGAAGGTTATCATTAGCATCAAATCAAATCAAATTTTATTGGTCACATGCGCCGAATACAACAGGTGCAGACATTACAGTGAAATGCTTACTTACAGCCCTTAACCAACAGTGCATTTATTTTAAACAAAAAAGTAAGAATAAAACAACAACAAAAAAGTGTTGAGAAAAAAAGAGCAGAAGTAAAATAAAGTGACAGTAGGGAGGCTATATATACAGTAAAATAAAGTGACAGTAGGGAGGCTATATATACAGGGGGGTACCGTTGCATAGTCAATGTGCGGGGGCACCGGCTAGTTGAGGTAGTTGAGGTAATATGTACATGTGGGTAGAGTTAAAGTGACTATGCATAAATACTTAACAGAGTAGCAGCAGCGTAAAAAGGATGGGGTGGGGGGGCAGTGCAAATAGTCCGGGTAGCCATGATTAGCTGTTCAGGAGTCTTATGGCTTGGGGGTAAAAGCTGTTGAGAAGTCTTTTGGACCTAGACTTGGCACTCCGGTACCGCTTGCCGTGCGGTAGCAGAGAGAACAGTCTATGACTAGGGTGGCTGGAGTCTTTGACAATTTTGAGGGCCTTCCTCTGACACCGCCTGGTATAGAGGTCCTGGATGGCAGGGAGCTTTGCCCCAGTGATGTACTGGGCCGTACGCACTACCCTCTGTAGTGCCTTGCGGTCAGAGGCCAAGCAGTTGCCATACCAGGCGGTGATGCAACCAGTCAGGATGCTCTCGATGGTGCAGCTGTAGAATTTTTTGAGGATCTGAGGACCCATGCCAAATCTTTTTAGTCTCCTGAGGGGGAATAGGCTTTGTCGTGCCCTCTTCACGACTGTCTTGGTGTGTTTGGACCATGATAGTTCGTTGGTGATGTGGACACCAAGGAACTTGAAGCTCTCAACCTGTTCCACTACAGCCCCGTCGATGAGAATGGGGGCGTGCTCAGTCCTCTTTTTTTTCCTGTAGTCCACGATCAGCTCCTTTGTCTTGGTCACGTTGAGGGAGAGGTTGTTGTCCTGGCACCACACGGCCAGATCTCTGACCTCCTCCCTATAGGCTGTCTCATCGTTGTCGGTGATCAGGCCTACCACTGTTGTGTCGTCGGCAAACTTAATGATGGTGTTGGAGTCGTGCCTGGCCATGCAGTCATGGGTGAACAGAGAGTACAGGAGGGGACTGAGCACGCACCCCTGAGGGGCCCCCGTGTTGAGGATCAGTGTGGCAGATGTGTTGTTACCTACCCTTACCACCTGGGGGCGGCCCGTCAGGAAGTCCAGGATCCAGTTGCAGAGGGAGGTGTTTAGTCCCAGGATCCTTAGCTTAGTGATGAGCTTAGAGGGCACTATGGTGTTGAATGCTGAGCTGTAGTCAATGAATAGCATTCTCACGTAGGTGTTCCTCTTGTCCAGGTGGGAAAGGGCAGTGTGGAGTGCGATAGAGATTGCATCATCTGTGGATCTGTTGGGGCGGTATGCAAATTGGAGTGGGTCTGGGGTTTCTGGGATTATGCTGTTGATGTGAGCCATGACCAGTCTTTCAAAGCACTTCATGGCTACAGACGTCAGTGCTACGGGTCGGTAGTCATTTAGGCAGGTTATCTTAGAGTTCTTGGGCACGGGGACTATGGTGGTCTGCTTGAAACATGTTGGTATTACAGACTCAGTCAGGGACATGTTGAAAATGTCAGTGAAGACACTTGCCAGTTGGTCAGCACATGCTCGGAGTACACGTCCTGGTAATCCGTCTGGCCCTGCGGCCTTGTGAATGTTGACCTGCTTAAAAGTCTTACTCACATCGGCTACGGAGAGCGTGATCACATAGTCGTCCGGAACAGCTGGTGCTCTCATGCATGCTTCAGTGTTGCTTGCCTCGAAGCGAGCATAGAAGTGGTTTAGCTCGTCTGGTAGGCTTGTGTCACTGGGCAGCTCGCGGCTGTGCTTCCCTTTGTAGTCTGTAATAGTTTTCAAGCCCTGCCACATCCGACGAGCGTCAGAGCCAGTGTAGTATGATTCAATCTTAGACCTGTATTGACTCTTTGCCTGTTTGATGGTTCGTCGGAGGTCATAGCGGGATTTCTTATAAGCGTCCGGGTTAGAGTCCCGTTCCTTGAAAGCGGCAGCTCTACCCTTTAGCTCAGTGCGGATGTTTCCTGTAATCCATGGCTTCTGGTTGGGGTATGTACGTACGGTCACTGTGGGGACGACATCATCGATGCACTTATTGATGAAGCCAGTGACTGATGTGGTGTACTCCTCAATGCTGTCTGAAGAATCCCGGAACATGTTCCAGTCTGTGCTAGCAAAACAGTCCTGTAGCTTAGCATCTGCGTCATCTGACCACTTTTTTATTAGCCGAATCACTGGTGCTTCCTGCTTCAGTTTTTGCTTATAAGCAGGAATCAGGAGGATAGAGTTATGGTCAGATTTGCCAAATGGAGGGCGAGGGAGAGCTTTGTATGCGTCTCTGTGTGTGGAGTAAAGGTGGTCTAGAGTTTTTTCCCCTCTGGTTGCACATTTAACATGCTGGTAGAAATGAGGTAGAACGGATTTAAGTTTCCCTGCATTAAAGTCCCCGGCTACTAGGAGCGCTGCATCTGGATGAGCGTTTTCCTGTTGATTAATGGCCTTGTACAACTCATTCAGTGCAATCTTAATGCCAGCATTGGTTTGTGGTGGTAAATAGACAGCTATGAAAAATATAGATGAAAACTCTCTTGGTAAATAGTGTGGTCTACAGCTTATCATAAGATACTCTACCTCAGGCGAGCAAAACCTCGAGACTTCCTTAGTATTTGATTTTGTGCACCAGCTGTTGTTTACAAATATACACAGACTGCCGCCCCTTGTCTTACCAGAGTCTGCCGTTCTGTCCTGCCGATGTAGCGTATAGCCTGCTAGCTGAATGTTGTCATTGTTGTCGTTCAGCCACGACTCCGTGAAACATAAGATATTACAGTTTTTAATGTCCCGTTGGTAGGATAACCGTAATCTTAAATCGTCCATTTTATTCTCAAAAGCTTGAACGTTGGCTAATAGGATTGATGGGAGAGGCAGTTTACTCGTTCGCCGTCGGATCCTTACAAGGCACCCGGATCTGCGTCCACGATATCTCCATCTCTTCCTCACGCGAATGACGGGGATCTGGGCCTTGTCGGGTGTCTGTAGAATATCCTTCGCGAACGCCTCGTTGAAGAAAAAGTCTTCGTCCAACGCGAGGTGAGTAATCGCTGTCCTGATATCCAGAAGCTCTCTTTGGTTATAAGAGACGATGGCAGAAACATTATGTACAAAATAAATTACAAATAACGCGGAAAAACACGCATAATAGTACAATTGGTTAGAGGGCTGTAAAACGGCAGCCATCTTCTTCCGGCGCTGCACACATGCACACAGACAGGGGCATTCCTATGCCGTTTCAGAAAGTTCATGGAAATACGAATCACTGATGCATTTTGTTCATTTCTTATGATTGACTTGGGCAAATGAATGCGTTTTCTAACAAGTTGAATAGATTTAGTTGATTTCTTACTAAGTTCAATAAATGTTTGAATATTGTTGAATTTCGGTTTAATGTCTGGATTCCGTGATTCGGTCCGCAACGCCTATTTTATAGGGCCCTAGTCAATGAACTTGTCATAAATCAACATAGGATATGCCCTCTTCCCCCCCACCCCCCCCCACAAGACTCAAATATATATATATATATATATATATATATATATATATATATATATATATATATATATATATATATATATATATATATATATATATATTGGAAATGTAAGCAAGGGTTGAGCTTCTTCAGTTTGTGTCACAAAGTGGATACGTTTCTGTGTCCCTTTCAGAGTGAGTGACACATTGACTTTATATAGTGTACCAAGAGTTTTCCCTCGCTTACGGCCATACCAGCCTGAATACGCCCGATCTCGTCCGATCTCGGAAGCTAAGCAGGGTCGGGCCTGGTTAGTACTTGGATGGGAGACTGCCTTGGAATACCAGGTGCTGTAAGCTTTTTGTCCCAGTAGAGCGTGCTCTTGTGTCATGGAGCAACTGCCTTTTATTTATCACCCTAATAATATCATGGATTGTTATTGGACTAAATGCAGTTTGTGTGTGCTGCCCTGCCCTGATCAAATCAAATAATGGACAGTGCGTTTCCCTCAAAATATAGGCAGTGCATGCAGCCTTTGTTTTTAGTCTAGGAGACAGTCAATGTCTGTAGTCCATTAGGGCACTATAAAATCCCTTCAATGTTTTGCCTGATTCCGTTAATTCCCAAGTTCCCTTTTCTCCGTTTAGATTTCCCTGTTGACCGTTTGTCCCTGTTTTGGCAGGTTTTCGCTCTCAAAAGTACACCTTTTTAATAGCAAAACAGCACAATTGGATGTTCTATGTCCACAACAATGTTTAAACCCTATCAGGTGACCATTTGTGAGGTCTGGGAAAAATGTAAGACATTTAGATTTTGGGGTGTAGTTACCCTTAAATGCAAGCGTGCACCAGGAAGAGACCTTTGTTTGGTTAAGCGGTGTTGCTGTAGAACAAATGGCCACTGGAGTGATGCAAATGATCACGGTATAATTCTGCGAGGCAGGCATAGGCTACTTTGTAGTTAACATTTACTTGCGAAGGTTTTGGGGAAAGCCAGTCCTTCCCTACCAGAAGAAGGTTATCATTAGCATCATCGCTAACGGCTACACAAAGTGTAGATATACGCGCGCACCGCACACATGCACACAGACAGGGGCATTCCTGTGCCGTTTCAGAAAGTTCATGGAAATACGAATCACTGATGCATTTTGTTCATGTCTTATGATTGACTTGGGCAAATTAATGCGTTTTCTAACAAGTTGAATAGATTTAGTTGATTTCTTACTAAGTTCAATAAATGTTTGAATATTGTTGAATTTCGGTTTAATGTCTGGATTCCGTGATTCGGTCCGCAACGCCTATTTTATAGGGCCCTAGTCAATGAACTTGTCATAAATCAACATAGGATATGCCCTCTTCCCCCCCCCCCAACAAGACTCATATATATATATATATATATATATAGGAAATGTAAGCAAGGGTTGAGCTTCTTCAGTTTGTGTCACAAAGTGGATACGTTTCTGTGTCCCTTTCAGAGTGAGTGACACATTGACTTTATATAGTGTACCAAGAGTTGTTCCCTCGCTTATGGCCATACCAGCCTGAATACGCCCGATCTCGTCCGATCTCGGAAGCTAAGCAGGGTCGTGCCTGGTTAGTACTTGGATGGGAGACAGCCTGGGAATACCAGGTGCTGTAAGCTTTTTGTCCCAGTAGAGCGTGCTCTTGTGTCATGGAGCAACTGCCTTTTATTTATCACCCTAATAATATCATGGATTGTTATTGGACTAAATGCAGTTTGTGTGTGCTGCCCTGCCCTGATCAAATCAAATAATGGACAGTGCGTTTCCCTCAAAATATAGGCAGTACATGCAGCCTTTGTTTTTAGTCTAGGAGACAGTCAATGTCTGTAGTCCATTAGGGCACTATAAAATCCCTTCAATGTTTTGCCTGATTCCGTTAATTCCCAAGTTCCCTTTTCTCCATTTAGATTTCCCCGTTGACCGTTTGTCCCTGTTTTGGCAGGTTTTCGCTCTCAAAAGTACACCTTTTTAATAGCAAAACAGCACAATTGGATGTTCTATGTCCACAACAATGTTTAAACCCTATCAGGTGACCATTTGTGAGGTCTGGGAAAAATGTAAGACATTTAGATTTTGGGGTGTAGTTACCCTTAAATGCAAGCGTGCACCAGGAAGAGACCTTTGTTTGGTTAAGCGGTGTTGCTGTAGAACAAATGGCCACTGGAGTGATGCAAATGATCACGGTATAATTCTGCCAGGCAGGCATAGACTACTTTGTAGTTAACATTTACTTGCGAAGGTTTTGGGGAAAGCCATTCCTTCCCTACCAGAAGAAGGTTATCATTAGCATCATCGCTAACGGCTACACAAAGTGTAGACATACGCGCGCACCGCACACATGCACACAGACAGGGGCATTCCTGTGCCAGAAAGTTCATGGAAATACGAATCACTGATGCATTTTGTTCATGTCTTATGATTGACTTGGGAAATTAATGTGTTTTCTAACAAGTTGAATAGATTTAGTTGATTTCTTACTAAGTTCAATAAATGTTTGAATATTGTTGAATTTCGGTTTAATGTCTGGATTCCGTGATTCGGTCCGCAACGCCTATTTTATAGGGCCCTAGTCAATGAACTTGTCATAAATCAACATAGGATATGTCCTCTTCCCCCCCCCACCCCCCCCCCCCACAAGACTCAAATATATATATATATACATATATATATATATATATATATATATATATATTGGAAATGTAAGCAAGGGTTGAGCTTCTTCAGTTTGTGTCACAAAGTGAATACGTTTCTGTGTCCCTTTCAGAGTGAGTGACACATTGACTTTATATAGTGTACCAAGAGTTGTTCCCTCGCTTATGGCCATACCAGCCTGAATACGCCCGATCTCGTCCGATCTCGGAAGCTAAGCAGGGTCGTGCCTGGTTAGTACTTGGATGGGAGACAGCCTGGGAATACCAGGTGCTGTAAGCTTTTTGTCCCAGTAGAGCGTGCTCTTGTGTCATGGAGCAACTGCCTTTTATTTATCACCCTAATAATATCATGGATTGTTATTGGACTAAATGCAGTTTGTGTGTGCTGCCCTGCCCTGATCAAATCAAATAATGGACAGTGCGTTTCCCTCAAAATATAGGCAGTACATGCAGCCTTTGTTTTTAGTCTAGGAGACAGTCAATGTCTGTAGTCCATTAGGGCACTATAAAATCCCTTCAATGTTTTGCCTGATTCCGTTAATTCCCAAGTTCCCTTTTCTCCATTTAGATTTCCCCGTTGACCGTTTGTCCCTGTTTTGGCAGGTTTTCGCTCTCAAAAGTACACCTTTTTAATAGCAAAACAGCACAATTGGATGTTCTATGTCCACAACAATGTTTAAACCCTATCAGGTGACCATTTGTGAGGTCTGGGAAAAATGTAAGACATTTAAATTTTGGGGTGTAGTTACCCTTAAATGCAAGCGTGCACCAGGAAGAGACCTTTGTTTGGTTAAGCGGTGTTGCTGTAGAACAAATGGCCACTGGAGTGATGCAAATGATCACGGTATAATTCTGCCAGGCAGGCATAGACTACTTTGTAGTTAACATTTACTTGCGAAGGTTTTGGGGAAAGCCATTCCTTCCCTACCAGAAGAAGGTTATCATTAGCATCATCGCTAACGGCTACACAAAGTGTAGACATACGCGCGCACCGCACACATGCACACAGACAGGGGCATTCCTGTGCCAGAAAGTTCATGGAAATACGAATCACTGATGCATTTTGTTCATGTCTTATGATTGACTTGGGAAATTAATGTGTTTTCTAACAAGTTGAATAGATTTAGTTGATTTCTTACTAAGTTCAATAAATGTTTGAATATTGTTGAATTTCGGTTTAATGTCTGGATTCCGTGATTCGGTCCGCAACGCC